>NC_087203.1:112282069-112294569 GCF_015104395.2 Macrobrachium nipponense | reverse complement strand
TTACAACGATATAATTAATCTGCCCCCGGAAGTCACAACACTGCCGAGCGAAAGGTCAAGTACTATAATCATAAAAAAATATATTTTTTATTTGCTATAATTTTTTTTTTTCCGAAATGTCATATCACGAAATTAAAAAATAATGAGCATACGGATATTTTTTTCAAGGGCTCTTTAAGGGAGAGAGGGACAAGGAATAAACAGCAGAACCTATAAATACAGTTATAAAAAAAGGGAAGCAAAACCAAAATCTAACAAATGCTTGGCGAAAAAGAAAATGGCAAAGTCATAAAAAGAAAAGATATATATATATACACAAGAAGAGAGCGGAAAAACCAAAGCTACCAAATTGTACAGAGGGAAAAAGAACGGAAAAGAGAACAGAACGCAAAATAACAACAGACGATAAAATTGAAAAGAAAATAACGAAGTTGGAAAAAAAAGAGGAAAAATTAACTAGGAATCGTAAGAGTGTGAAGACAAAATGACAATAAAAATTGTGCTAAATTAAAATACACCCACAAGAAAAGCAAAAACAAAAAATAAAAACATAATTTTTATAAGAATAATGAACAAAAATGACTAAGAACAAATAAAAATAAAAACTACGGACTCGCAAGAGTGTGAAGGCAAAACGACAATAAAAATTGTGTTAAATTAAAATACACCCACAAGCAAAACAAAAGAAAATAAAATTACAATTATAAGAATAATGAACAAAAATGACTACGAACAAATAAAAATAACTATGGAATTGCGAGAGTGTGAAGACAAAATGTCAATAAAAATTGTGTTAAATTAAAATACACCCACAAGGAAAACAAAAGAAAAATAGAAACAAAAATATTTTAAATTATAATAATGAACAAAAATGACTCTGAGAGCAAATAAAAATAACTATCAAAGTTGGGTAAAGGAAAAAATTACTTAGTGTAAATGAAAATAACTATCAAAGCTAGATACACACACACACAAACACACAAAAAGTGCTAAAATTATTCTATATAAAAAAAACGCGTTAGAGAATACTACCGAAAATAAATATGTGGGAGAAACAACAATAATAAAGTACATACAACAAATAAGAAACCTAAGTATAAGCTAAAAATATATTTTGCTATAATGAACATCAAGCTTTCTTCAGAACCGCAAGCGCATGAAGATAAAGAAACATATAAAAGATATCAAATGAAAATGCACCAAAAAGCGAAAAATAAAATGATATAAAATTGAGATGTGTCCAAAAGCAACATGTTCATGAAAGAATAAAGGAAATGATTTAAAGACCAATTAAAAATAAATATCTAACCAAGCTGGACACACACACAAAAAATATGTATTTTTAAAATTATTCCGTAAAAGGAACGCTTTAGAGAATACTACCGAAACTATATAAAAGGGAGAAACAACAATAATTATTAAGAACGGAGGGCATAAAATAAATAAGAAACGTGCGACTCGCCTAAAAAAATCGTTTATAATGAACAGCATGAATGATTCAGATTGCAATTCATAAAAACATAAGATTCATCGAGAATTATTTAGATTATAGTTAATAAAAACATACGAATAACAAGAATCAATTCAGACTGCAGTTAACAAAAGCATACGGGTCACAAGTTATTTAGACAGCAGTTAATAAAAACATATGAATCACAAGAATTATTTACACAGCAATTAATAAAACACACGAATCACAAAAGACTTGATATACATACATACATACATACACACACACACAATGTATAATATATATATATATATTATATATATATATATATATATATATATATATATATATATATATATATATATATATATTGTAGCAAAAACAAATACAGCAACGCGATTACAACTAAGACAGCTGATATTGCCACGAACGAGAATAATTGCTCGAAAAAACAAAAACAAACAAACAATCACGGTGTTGGTATCTGTCCTTGTTCCGAGACAAGACCACAATGAGCTAATTACGAACTTTTGATTAAAAGAAGACAAATGCCTGAGCAGTCATTTGGCCCTAGCTGTCAATTCATCCAGAGAGTTTCCAGACACACACACACACACACACACAAAAAAAGCTAAGGTCGAATATATTAACTTGTACATTTTTAAAAATTACACAAAGGAACAAATTCCTAAAAGGTTAATTTATTACCTTGCAAACAAGTTTCCTTTAAAATGTGGAGAAAAAATTTTGGAGGTTAATTCTAATATTAACTTGTAGGCAGGCGAGTTACTTTTGAAAATAATATTGAGGAAATAATTCTGAGACCAAGTATAACTTTAATTTGCACACTTTTGAAAATAATGAAGAGGAAGAAATTCTGAGAGGTTAAATATATTTACTTGCAGGTTACTTTTAAAATGATAACCATTTTTGAAGGTTAAATAAAATATTTACTTGCAGGTTACTTTTAAAATGATAACCATTTTTGAAGGTTAATTAAAATACTAACTTGTAGACACGTTACTTTTGACAATGATATAGAGAACAAATTCTGCGGTTAAGTATATTAAATTGCAGATAGGTTACTTTTAAACATTATGTAGAGGAAAAACCCTGAGAGATTAAGTGTAAATATATAACTTGCAAAAAAGTTATTTTCTAAAAATATGGAGAAAAAATTCTAAACTGTTTAAGAAAAAAATGTTGATTATGATACATGAAACAGTTACAATATATCATAAAGCTTTCCAGACTTAGGGTATGTTACAATTCCATTTTCGTCCAGCGAAGAAAATAATTTTCTAAAGTATTGAAAACACAATTGCTGACGACGAAATGTTGATTCTAGGACATGGAACAATTACAAAATACATTAATGTTTTCAAGACTTGAAGCTATGTTAAACTTTCATTCCCATCTCTCGTTTGCCCTATTGGATCAATAACGTGATTTCTCTCTCTCTCTCTCTCTCTCTCTCTCTCTCTCTCTCTCTCTCTCTCTCTCTCTCTCTTCATTATTGCAGAATCGAAAACAATATGACAAAGGGAGGGAAATCTAATAGGACCCAAACAGAACTCAAAATGATTTGAGCGAGCTTCTTTGGGAACTCAAAGAAAAAAAAAATAAATAAATAAATAAAAAAAATTAAGAGAAGACGACACCGACCCCAAACCAGGTCATTGCGAAATGACACATTCATCTGACTAAATGAAAATTTCCATCGCAATGACACTAAATCGTTCAGATCTACTGCGAAAGGGATAATGAACAGACGTCCTGCGTTAATGCTTGAATTTAATTATCTGGTGATGAAGACAGCGCGTTCGGGCAGCTGCTGAAGGAATGAACCGAGAAGAAAACATAATTTTTTCTTTCGTATCGCAAATGACATTCCTTCATTTTCTCTCATTATTATGTGGTGGATTACCTGGATAATCAAAGAAACATTTCTAAGACTGGAAGAGGAGGCAGCGACTCCCAGGCCTAGCGCAAAAGGGCGCAGCTTAAAGGACGAAACCTTAGGTGGAATTCTTCTTTCTTTTAGTGCTACGAATGGCGTTTCTCCTTTTATTATTTGGTAGTTACCCGACTAACCAAAGCAGCTCTCAGACCTTCTACTTCGAAGGAATTCGAGCGAATTCCAGATCGAAAATCCAGTCAAATCGTCGTTTTCATTCCAAGCGGGGAACACAAACGCACAGACACAAAAAAAACTACGCCCAGAGAATCCCAATGTCGGAGACATCAAATTTACAACGCGAATTCAAAGCTCGAAAAAGAAAAAAAAAAAAACACGAAGCCAAAATGCAAGCAGTTACATTTTAATAACAGGAACTACGTTAAAAATAATGGACGCATAACGTCGTCGTCCCCCTACGAGCGCACAAATATTAGACCAATACCCCCTTCACCGCGCGCCGGGCTTCCATGAGGGAAAATTTCAGCCGCATGCTTTGGAAGAAGAGCTTCAGAGAAAACGGGACAATAATATTCCATCCGGGGGCTGGGTGTGGCAAGGAGGGTGACCCGTGACGTCATCAAAGGGGGAGGAGCCACGTCTCCCGGACGCAGGAGGCGGAACCGGGCTACGTCATTTGTTGGGGGCGGAGCTCCAAACGTTTTCGGGTCCAGCGGGGGAAGAGAGGAGACGAGGTCCCAGCTCGCATTTGGGGATGACAGAGACCAAAGGCGGGCCGGCGTCCCGTGCTCCTGGAAGGACCCGCATTAAACTCACTCCTTCTCCTCTGTCCACGAACTTGAAATGGTCGAAATTTGACAACCACAAGAGTTGGGTAAGAGTTGTCGAAATGCGCAGCGTGTCAGTATCTTCTAAAATCTAAAAATATACACACGAGAGTTGGGTAAGTCTTGCGGATATGCGCAGCTTGTCAGCATCTTCCCCTACAATATAAAAACATACATTCACGAGAGTTGGGTAAGCCTTGCTTAAATGCGCAGCTTGTCAGTATCCTCTAAAATATAAAAATATACATTCACATGCGTTTGTAAATGCGCAGCCTGTCAGTATCTCCCCTTAAAATATAAAAAATATACATTCACGAGAGTTGGGTTAAGCCTTGCTTAAATGCGCAGCTTGTCAGCATCTTCCTCTAAAATGTAAAAATATACATTCACGAGAGTTGGGTAAGCTTTTCTTAAATGCGCAGCTTGTCAGTATCTTCCTCTTAAAATATAAAAATATACATTCACACGTGCTTGTAAATACGCAGCCTGTCACTATCTCCCCTTAAAATACATATAAAAACTTACATTCACAAGAGTTGGGTTAAGCCTTGCTTAAATGCGTTTGTAAATGCGCAGCCTGTCAGTATCTCCCCTTAAAATATATAAATGCGCAGCTTGTCAGCATCTTCCTATAAAATATAAAAATATACACTTAATACTAGAGTTGTATAAATCCGCAGCTTGTTCGCTTCTTCCTGGTAAGTCTTGTATACAAACGTGCAGCTTGTCAATAAATCCCTATTAAAATACATAAATTGCTACCTATTATAGAAAGTTCAGTCAGATGATACATCTGGATTATGTCAGAGAATGTTATTCGCAACAGAATAAAATGGGAAAAAGTCGGTAAGCATTTCCCGAAGAGAAAGAAGAACGCAAGCAATTTATTTATCGTAAAATATCTGAAACAAAATGTTACGAATGATTATAAATGATGCCATTTCCGAAGCGCAGTTTCTAAATGTTCTAAATAACTTTTAAAATGGGTTATTATTTACACTAAGAAAAATCCCGTTCCCTGTATAACGATTTATATAATATATATATATATTATATATATTATAGTATTATATATATATATATATATATATAATATATATATATATATATATATATATATAATATATATATATATAATATATATATAACTATATTATATATCTATTATTACTATATATTATATATATATATATATATATATAATATATCCTATAATATATATATATAATATTATATATATATATATATATATATATATATATAAATTTGTGTGCGCGCACAAGTGTACATATATAAGTATTCCAATACGAAGCAATATTTATAAAAATCTTATAGGCAAAATGCGAAGGGGCAATTTGATAAAAAAAATATATATATTTCGAAAAGGATTAAAAATCGAAATTTCTTGGTTACCTATAATAGATATACTTTTCTTTTTTTGTGAGCAATTTAATTAAAAATTGGCGATACACATTATATATATAATATATATGTGTGTATGTATGTATATAAATGCCACCACATACATTTAGGCAATTTTGAAATCTTCCATTTGGGAGACATTACAGAGAAAATATACACTCCACATGAAATATGTATATAAGAGTATTTTAATTCTCCAACGACTTCTCCGTAATTATCGAGAATATCAAAATTCTCATCTACAAAAGCGCCAGTAGCACCAATCTATAACATAGTTTTACTAAAAATAAAATATATAAAAAATAAAAAATTTAAAAGATATCGCTTTATTGCACAAACGTACAAATGGCGACGAATGCAAGAGGGAGGGAAATGGAAACCTTCAATGAAAGACATTTTACAGAAAAAAAAAAAAAACTAAGTGAGAATGGTTGCATGTGAATTAAATGCTTCATAGTACAATCAATAGAACATATATATATATATCAGCCTGTTGACAACTCGAACGTGTGAATGCATTCAGACTATGGGCGATCATGTGGAGGGAATACTAGTGTTATTTATGCAATATTTCTGTGAAATTAAGATGCAGAATAAAAAAAAACGGGTCTAAAATTGTAGAATGTAAAGATATATATACATATATACGTATTATATATATATATATATATATATATATATATATATATATATATATATATATACTATATATACAATTATATATATTTATATATATACTATATTCGTATTATATATATATATATATATATATATATATATATATATATATATATTATATATATATATATATATATATATATATATATATATATATATATATAGATATATATATATATATATAATTTTATAACGTGAGACACTGGAGTACAGCTTCCCGGTTTCTATGTATGAGTCTTAACGGGTGGTGAGGTTGCTGGTCCACACTTTTTTTTTTCTTTTTTTTGCCCCCACCATGTGCCCGTACCCACTAACAGCTGGGTGAGGCCGTAACAAAAGTGACCTGGACGCTTGTGTCGCCTTTGGCTGCTTCATTTCCTCATAAACTGAATTAGTTTTATATAGCATTCTGTTTAAATTTAATACTAAACAGAACGAAGACATTTAATAATACAAGATGTGCAATGGGATTACAAATATTCCTTCCTTCAAGAATCACCATCAAAATTCTTAAGATGCAAAACTTGACGTACGATTAATAATAAAAGAATATGTTTAGGAGCTAAGGCAGCTCCAACGCATCTCGGTTGAATACGATGGGGGAGGACTGTGACGAAATTCTCACTACCTACAGACAACATAAAAGCGAGGCTTAGCATCACCCACAAGAAGTAACCTTAATGAAATAAGTCTGACAGTTCTTGAGAACAAATTGCTACACTTGATTCAATGAAACCTAAATGAGTAGGTCCGCTTTTAAATTATTATTTTTATATTGGGGGGTAAAATATGCAATCATTTAAAAAAGAAACAAAAAAGTGTGGTTGAAGAGTCCCCTGGATGTACGCAAAATTATTCCAAAAAGATTGTTAGCATCATTTATTTATATGCAATAAAATCTTGCTCAACTACACAATAATTAAAGGAAAAATTCTTAATTCGTAGAACAATAACCTTTTTCTACAAAAATAATTAAATAAATAAATAAAGTCGAATTAAAATTTTAGAAAAATCATGAACACGTTAAGAATGTAATTAGCATTTAAAAAAAACGGTTCAAATGCGTAGTACAGCTTCCATTTTCAGATTCAAATTCTTAGTTGTATCGAAGAGGAAACTCGATTTAAAAACATCTGAAAGATCCATTCCTGTTATTAATCATGCCATCTCAAAGTACATTCAACCAGCTACCTATACATCTCTCGTGGCTAATCTTTTGTACCCTGAATATTTCAAACCACATTTAACATCCCCTACTATGGCAAGCTGAGCATGTTTTTTTTTTCGCATCCAACTAGAAAATTTTTGAAAATTATTAAAGTCGTAATGAAGATTTTTGAATCTCAAATTCTTTTAAAAAATAAACCAATTTAGCCGCCGAACTTATTTACTTAGCCTTGTGCATAAGTCTCATCGGCTAATTCTATATAACAGAAAAATTTTAATAAAAAAAATATTCTCTTTAATCTGCCTCAGAAATTCCTTACCAAACATCTTGGATTCCAATTCCAAGGAAGCCATAGAATTTAATTACATTTTTTTTATTCCCTGTCAGTATTTTTCTTTATGGTATAAACAACTTATTTAGAGAACCTATTAACGCCACTAACCAACCGTCCATAAAAGCAGACACCTGTGTCGCACTACCTATACATTATCGTGATGCTCGTACATCTGCGGTATAATGAACACCTGCGCCATACATCTTCTATGGCTATAAAAATAATTCGGTGATTTGATTACTACTAAATAGCCGTATATATGTACAGTGTACACGCATTATATATATATCACATATATATGTATGTATGTATCTTATATATATATATATATATATATATATATATATATATATATATATATATATATATATATAATATATATATCACATTATATATTATATATATATATATATATATATATATATACATATACACGTATATTTGAATATTTGTCACTTATGCACACGAGAATTTGTTTTCATTCACATATGTTAAGCCGCCGCAAATATCGATTTCACTATGCCTTGGAAGGAATAACTTGCACACAAAGGGAATTACAATTATTTCCGGTAAGTGCTTTCCGCGCTGTCAAAGAAGCATTTCATTTACTAATTGCAAATCGCATTAGAAATTATTCCCACAGCATTTATGAATTAATACGTCTGATCTAAATAAAAAATAAATAAATAAATTAAATAAAAAAAAAAATAAACAAATGCATTATCACCATACACCTTGTTTTTTTTTAAGGTACTTGGAATTTATAGTAAGGGGCAAAGCTCAATATGAAGACCATAGAAAGATTAATACAAAGCCTGTTATGAAACAGTACATACACGCATCCATGCATACTCACTCTTCCGTGCATATAAATAGTATGTATGTTATATGTAAATATATATGCATATATGTATATAATAATATTTATATATATATAAAAATATAATATAATATATATATATATAAATTACTAATATTTACGCATGCTTTGCATTAAACAGTTGCAATTTGTTTATCATAGATGAATGAGGATTAAAAACACGGAGCTGGCATACATCCGAGAGAGAGAGAGAGAGAGAGAGAGAGAGAGAGAGAGAGAGAGAAACCGGTGAGTAAGCAATGAGGGAGGCGGAGTCAAAAAAAGGAACGTACCTCCGTGACGTCATTATGGAAGGGAGGAGCTTTGCCCCGTCGCCTGAAGATTAATGAATGAAAAACCGCGAAGGTCCAAGATGAAGAACTTACAGCTAAAAAAAAAAAAAAAAAAAAAAAAAAAAAAAAACTCTTAAAACTTTACAACGGTGACTTCAAAGTGACTTCATAAGCCCGAGGGAAAGATTTAGTGGAGGAGGAAATTGAATTATACCATAATAACATTGCTCGCTGCAGTCATTCTAATTCGTCTGGAGTTCTTGGCGAGGTGAAATATAAGGTGATATTTAAGAGACGTGGAATTTTCCAATAAGCAAAGAAAAAGACGGAATCAATCTGCAAAATTGACGGCGCAGTCGGCCGTAAACTGGCTGTTTTGAAAGACTGTTATAATCTAGACATTTACAACAGAACAATTAATTCGTTTTTTTTTTTACGACGAATTTCGTAATTTCCTCTCTTAAAGGAGACGTATTTCTCGAATTATGATAAATCGTTTTTTCATTTATTTATTTATTTATTTAGTTTTTTACGGTAGAAGGAATTAGCGGTTGTTAGGGTAACGTTCTTTGCATAAGCCGAATTGGTATTCAATATATATACACAGAAATATATAAATATTTAGACATAAGATAGGATATATATATATATATATATATATATATATATATAATATATATATATATATATATATATATATATATATATATAATCTGCAAAATATAAACTATGCGTACTCACCATCAGCTGACCACGATACAAGGAACTTCATACAAGGGGAGCGCCCTGATAATGTAACGATAAAATATGAGAGAAATTAGAGCAAGTTCCATGAATATAAATTTTATTATTACCAACATAAATTCATAAATGATATACGAACATACTTCATGTACACACATAATATATTTTATACATTATAAATTTATAATTTATCTATGCGCAATATATATAAATCATTAAAAAAAAACATGCTTTCAAATACGCAAGGTACAATGAAAAGGGAAAACTTCCAATAGGCCTATTTTTTAATCTCATACTTGAAAATAAAAGACAAGCATCGAAGTCCTAAATAACTGAGTTTTCGTTTCTTAAAAATATCATTACTTTGTTTTCCTAAATAACTGCACACATACAACATATATATATATATTATATATATATATATATATATATATATATATATATATATATATATATATAAACAAAAGTTACGCTGCCATGCGTGGTCGTCAAAAACACATGAACAATTGACATAAGATTTTTAATATGTTCTGTTAAATGAAACTTACCAAACAATTTTCATTTATATATATATATATATATATATATATATATATATATATATGTGTGTGTGTGTGTGTGTGTGTGTGTGTGTGTGTGTCATAGTCATATATGTGTAGAATATTATATAATGTGTAAATGCCAAAATATAGAGCGAGAGAGCATGAGATTTCTAAGGCCTCCTAAGGACTAAGGACTATAACAGTTTTAGTTGTAGAAGCCATCTGCTTTGTTTTAATGACAAGCTGCCTCTGAGGTAGAGAGAAATGGCAGGCCCTACTCTGAAAACATTAAAATGCGCATCCCAGAGTTTGTAGTTGGAATGAAACAAGCGATCAAAACGAATGATAGTAAATATGTACTATCGGATAATTTGTATATGACAAGAAGAAAAAAAAAGATAATCTGCCAGGCCAAATAAACCCTTATGAAAGGGCGTTACAACAGTCATATTTCTCCCGTCAGCCCCTCGAGGTTTCGGGGCCAACTCACAAATGTACTAGCTACACCATTCGATTTTTTTTTTTTTTTTCCGAACCTCCCGGTCTGGCTGACAGCCAAGACATGCCTATTTAAATACCGGCTTTAACGTTCCGAAGATGAGAGAGAGAGAGAGAGAGAGAGAGAGAGAGAGAGAGAGAGAGAGAGAGAGAGAGGAGTGGTGGCGGTAGTCGCCTGTTTCTGTTAACTTCGAAAATAGACCTCCTCCTTGATAAGGTTTTATGAGAGTAGGCTTATTGCATACAAGGCAGAGGTGTATATCTTGAAGTTGAACATGAAAGGAGAAGGATTTATATGCAAGTATTACGAAAGTTGTTCGATAGAAGCTAATATGGGAGCGAGTCTTTATTCTGAAAAGAAAATGGAAGTTTGTTTGTTTGTATGGCGTTTTTACGTTGCATGGAACCAGTGGTTATTCATCAACGGGATCAACGGCTTTACGTGACTTCCGAACCACGCCGTGAGTGAACTTCTATCACCAGAAATACACATCTCTAACTCCTCAATGGAACGCCTGAGAATCGAACTCGCGGCCATACAACAGGTGTATATCCTAAGTGTTATATAAGGAAAATTATGGAGGAAAATTAAAATATATGCAAATATGACAAATGTTTGGCAGATGAAGCTAAAAAGGGAGTAAGCCTATATTTTGATAAAATTGAAGCTTACAGCATACACGGATGAGGTATATGTCTTATTGTTGTACTATAAGAAAAATTATGGGGAAAAAAAATCAATCAATCTGGATATACGCAAATAGAAAGAACAATGTCTGATAGAACAAGCAAATTTTTGAGTAAGCTTTTACTTTGATATAAAAAGGAAGCTTATTGCATATAAGGAATAGGTAGGTATATATCTTTGAAGTTATAGTAGAAAAAAGGTATTAAGAATCAAGAAAAAAAACTGTGGATTTATAGGTGAAATTAAAATTGTCCGATACATAAACAAAACTAAGGTTGCAGTATAGAAAATAAGAATATGAAAGTTAAAATAACGATTAGATGAAATAATTCTTTGAAAAAATGTAGACGAGCCATATGATAAAACTACACAAAGGGAGGAATACATTGTAATTCTTATAATAAAACTATGTGCTATAGAAACGGCTAATGCTCAGAATGTCCGCAATTAGGGAAAATATTCAAATTATTATTTATTACTTACTCTCATTATTTTTTTTTACTTTATAACATATCATTAGGTGCCATGACGACAGATTATCTTAAAAAAAAAAGAAGTTTAAAAATATTCTTTGGAAGCCTGAATTTCGAGTCAGTGGCCCCTGTAGGCCTGTTCCATACGAAGTGTTACTTCCTAAAATAATTAATAATCTAATTAATAAATAATAATTAAAATAATAATAATAATAATGTAATAATAATAATAATCTGTAGCTTCCAGTCCTCTGGTTGTTGGTTACTGTCGTTGTGGGTGGCGTCCATTTGCTGGATGACGACCTTCCAAGTTACCTGACGTTTCCCTTCCCCTTCAATTGGGGCTGAATACCTGAATGCCAGACGAAGCTCCTCTGTTGCCAGAGGTTTCCATTTACCGTCGTTGTCGTTTAAATTTCTTCATTTTCTTTCATCATTTGCTGAGTTTTGCTATTTAAACCCCATAGCTTGGACCCTTACCCCGCCCAATCAGGAATAGGTACCCATTTACAGCGGAGTAGGGACTGAGGAAACATAATGGTTAAAGATTTCTTTCCCAAGGAATCAACGCCGAGGAGAGCGGTTCACCCGCATCCAACGAACTGA
>NC_087203.1:112187069-112279569 GCF_015104395.2 Macrobrachium nipponense | reverse complement strand
ATGGACCGCATCTTTGGAATGTCATCAAATAAGGACTTATGTTCTCTTAGAATCCTTGTCATGCGTCTTAATATGAATCTCTAGTGTCTCGTTCAATCAGCTCATTGTGCATACCTCATTCATTTCTTTCATTGTGCATACCTCGTTCAACTAACTCGCTGTGCATACTTCGCTCAATTAGTTATGTTGTGTATACTTCGTTCAATTAACTCATTGTGCATGCCTCATTCAATCAGCTCATTGTGCATATCTACTTCAATTAGATCTTGCATACCTCATTCAATTAACTCATTGTGCATACCTCGTTCAATTAGATCGTGCATACCTCACTCAATCAGCTCACTGTGCATACCCCATTATATTAGATCGCGCATATATCGTTCAATCAGATCGTGCATACCTGAATCAACTTTGTGCATACCTCCTTCAATTAGATCGTGCATACCTCATTCAATTAACTCATTGTGCATATCTCCTTCAATTAGATCGTGCATACCTCATTCATTTTTCATTGTGCATACCTCCTTCAATTAACTCGTGCATACTTCGCTCAATTAGTTATGTTGTGCATGCCTCGTTCAATTAACTTGTTGTGCATACCTCATTCTATTACTTCGATGTGCATACGTTGTTAAATTAACTCGTGCATACCACGTTCAATCCGCTCATTGTGCATATCTCGTTCAATTAGTTCGTTGTGTATACCTCGTTCAATTATATAACTCGTTTTTCATATCCCGTTCACTAACTCGTTGTGAAAAATTATACTCAAAATAGAGATAGCAACATATGAACCTGTTATTCTCAATTTACTGTACTCATAAACAATAAGTCTTGGGTTAATCTAAAACTCATTTAAAAACTACTGAACAAATTTGCACAAAATACTGATAAAGATTGTGATTTGGATTATCAAATAAATAAATAAATAAATAAATACGAATGATGTTTGAAAGCGGAAAGGGATGTACTTCTGTGATTTGGTGATAGCCAATTTTCTCATTTGCGATTAGCTAATATCATGGATAACGAGTATTATTATTATTATATTATTATAAGTAAATAAATAACTTATTATTATTATTATGAAATCAAAAATTCTTTTCCAACGGTGACTGGTCTTTTAATGGAACATGACATAAATTTTAAGGTATCAATTAAACTAAAATCTCTCTCTCTCTCTCCAAGTATCATTTTCATATAATTCAAGTCTTCAAGTGTCACAACACCATTTGTGGTTGCGCTAAAAAGTTAAAAGTGTTTACGTCAGTATTTTAATGGGAATAATTGACTTCTGCAGGAATTATGTGACTCCCAAATGTCCTAGGGTAACTTAATTGGTCATCAATGCCGGCGTTTAGGATATCGGCTTTATTTATTATGAGAAAATAGCTTTCATTAAGATATTTCCTTATCATTAAATGTATAATTTTTTTTTTTTATAAAAAAAGCTAATGATTTAATCCCCAAAAGTTATTTATCGGATATGTTTATAAAGGCGTAACTTTGAACAGGAAAATCCTCTCCTATAAGACACACGATCATATCTAGCCATCGAGAGACTGAGAGTTTCCAGCCCTGCGATTGGCTTATCAACAGCCAATCAGGAGCGTCGTAAGGGAGGGGCCTAGGCATCAAATGCACGGTTGATGTGAATCTACTATAGTCATCCTGAAGCTATTGAGAGGGCCATGGTACCGATATCAACAAGAGTTCCACACACACACACACACACACACACACATAGCTGACCTTCAAAAGCCTTTGAATCACGCTTCAAATAACAACAGGTTCAAGACTGGCATTAAACACGGCTTGACCTTATAGTCACCTAGGTACCTAGGCCAGTTTTGGTGAAATATGTTCAGCTTCCTGTGTAATAACGAATTCCTTTCAGAATTAGGGCCGCCCTTATTTTACAGCACGAGAAAAAAAAATTGCTAAAAAATCTGTTGCTTCTCGCCAGAGTACGTAAAGTACTTGTTTCATGTAGTAAATTAAATTCATAGGAACTAGTCGTCCGCACTATTTAAAGTTAAACTCAAATGAGAAAATGACATAACAAAAACATGGAAGGCACAAAGCTTTCGCGTTTAGACGAAAGATTGTTTCCAGAACTGCGTTTTTAACAAAACCAAAGGACCGTCATATCATAATCTTGTGCAAATAGGTTATGTAGTCGAATGATAAGAAAGCCTTCATCAGTTAAAATTAAATTCTCGTGCCCGTTCAACATTGGAGCTTAGCCTAGATTTAGCAAGATGCTTAAAGTGGGTTTCCTCAGGCGAAATTAGTGGGGAGAAAACGCTACATATGTAGTGAAGCCTGGAATAATGTATCAGTAGTGCCATTTTATCTTAAAGGAGGAAGCTGTTTGTAAGATGTGTACCACAAATGTTGATATGTACAGAAGTTGACCATTTCACGGCTAAGTCATCCAACTTTTACGAGAGATTATAGCAACCACGGATGACATAGTTCATTTTGAAACGGAATCAAGTCAGAGCAAATAATAGAAAGGCAGTTATTCTCTAAAGCAGCTGTAACGCCATAGATGACATTACCTGAAGAAGCCAATTACGGTTTAGAACTGAAGCCTTGCGCTGAAATGTAAATTGACAGTAAAAGGTTTGAAAGGTGTAACAGGAGGAAAACCTCAAAGCAGTTGCACTATGATTCACGTGTTAGGAGAGGATGGAAAGTAAGATGAAGAAAGAGATTATGAAAGGAGGTACAGTGAAAGGAACAAAGGGGGTGCAGCTATGGGCCGAAGGCACGCTGCAAAGAACCTTAAGTATATAATGCCTACAGTGCACGGCATGAGGTCCATTGGCGGCACTACTTCCCTAGGAAGGCCTGTTCCTTATGAGAGCTTCAACAAATTGAAATAAAAGCAAAATAAAAGTCACAAAAGGCCCATTCTTCTTTCTGTGTCTCAACAACGAGATACCTGTCATTCGACACTTAAAATTCAGACAACCTGGACTTACAATTACACAGCTAAGTTTGTCCCCTGTAGGTGAATATCCCAAAATATCAAAGTTATTAAATAAGAGACTGGATATCAATTCCAACCACAGTCTCTCCTAATCAAATTTGCTCGATAATGATATCAACCAAATATATACAGAACATGATCCGCAAATAAGCATATATAAAAAGACCCAAACAAGTATATACAAAACGATCCAAACCAGGATATATACAAGAAACGATCCAAATAAGGACATATCGAACGACCCAAACAAGATATATGGAACGATCCAAACCTGACTATATCGAACGATCCAAACAAGGATACATCGAACGATCCAAACAAGGACATTTCGAACGATCCAAAACAAGATATAAGACACGATCCAAATGAGGATGTATCGAACGATATAAACCATGCTATATCAATCGATCCAAACAAGAATATACAGAACGATCCAAACAAGTACGGTATGTACAGAATCTTCCAAATAAGCAGATATAAAAGATCCAAACAAGTATATACAAAACGATCCAAACCAGTATATAAGAAACGATCCAAATAAGGATATTTTGAACGATCCAAACAAGAATATATAGAATAATCCAAAGAAGTATTTACAGAATGATCCAAACAAGTAAATACAGAACGATCCAAACCTGGATTTATCTAACGATCTAAACGAGGACATCTCGCACGATCCAAAACAAGATATAAGAAACGATCCAAATGAGATATATGGAACCATCCAAACCAGGATATAAGAAACGATCCAAAGAGGATATATGAAACGATCCAAACCAAGATATAAGAAACGATCCAAACCAGGATATAAGAAACGATCCAAACCAAGATACACGAACGATCCAAACAAAAATATAAAGAACGATCCAAACAACGATATAAGAAACGCTCCAAACCATCATGGTCTTTCGAACGATCCAAACCAAGAATCATGAACGATCCAAACAAGGATATATCAAACGATTTAACCAAGGACACAGGAAACGATCCAAATAAGGCTCTCTCAAACGATCCAAACCAAGATACATGAACGATTCAAACAAAGATATAGCGAACGATCCAACCCAAGACATAGGAAACGATCAAAACAAGGTTCTATCGAACGATCCAAACCAAAATACATGAACGACCCAAACAGATATATCGAACGATCCAACAAAGGTATGAAGCGATCCAAACCAGGATAAACGATCCACACACGGATATGGTAGAGAACTATCCAAACAAGAACACACAGAACTATCCAACCCAGGATAAAAGAAACTATCAAAACAAACATAATATGGAACGATCCAAACAGGACCAGACTCAGTAACGACCCACGACACCAGGGCGCACCTGTATGAGGAAGAGGAGGAGGAGGAGGATCCCAATTACGAACATACGGAGGGCTTGGTCGGAGTCAAAGGCCTATATAATTGTTCAAAATGTCCCGCCCCTCTCCTCTTCCGAGAAATACAGGGAGGTTAATCGGTGTTCTTAATAAACGAGTTCCTCGTTCAGAAGGGGTGGTTAGAAAGGGGGAGGGGAAGGGGAGGAGAAACTAGGGGAGGGGAAGAGGAGGAGAAACTAGGGGAGGGGAAGAGGAGGAGAAACTAGGGAAGGGGGGGAGCATAAATGATTGACGAGAACACAACCCAGGCATTGTACCACAAAAAAACAAGTGTACCAACATCAATCCAAGTGATGTATGAATGCATTACTTCATGAATACAATATGCATATCAGACTCCACTGGGAAAAGATCGACATAATATTTAAAGCGTATGCATACATAGGTATGCACACACATTTGCAATGAGAGAAGGTGCTTACCTGTATTGCGAGAGAGCTTGTGTAGGAAATAAACAAGACGAATTAGGTTCAATTTTGGGCTGTCACATTCTCGTCTACTGAGAACCCACAACTGAAAAAAAAGACATCAAACACAAACATATATTAAGATAATTTTCTTAAGGCATGGTTCATATTTATCCAAGTAATTGTCCAAAGAGTTAATGAACTGTGACAGGCTGATATTTTACACTAACTAACAAAAGGCCAAATCCCCAAGAACGTACGTACACACACACATACACAAACCCACAACACATACGCAAAAATATACACACGTATATGTGTGTGTGTACAGTACAACATTTATATAGCATCATATTACTATAAATTATACAACGTCATGTATTTGCAAAATACTATTGCTATGCAGAGCTATGCTTAAGTTCGATAAGGAGATTCATTATTACAGCTATGCTTTAGTTCGATAAGGAGATTCACTATTACAACTGCAAGCTCAGATAAGAAAGACAACACATAACTCCCAACCCTTTACATCAATGCCAAAAGCAACGTGGAAACGAAGTGTACGTGATTTACTTCACGACAGTCATGTCTTGCATTAATCAAAAATCCTATATACGTCTGCTCTGGACATTTATAAACGCCGTGAGGTCGTTACCAATCACAAAGTAATGGGTTCGCTTTATTGTCAAGCTTTGACAATCAATACCCAGTTAATAATTCACGGCCGCACACAGACTACAATATGCACTGATACCAACCTAACACTGAGTTCGTCGTAAGCACGCAAATACAGACCACTTCAGCAGGGAGGAACAGAGAGGAACAACTAACGTGGCTAACTTTAAGGGCTGTAAGGCACAAAACACAGTTGCTTAATCGAACAAATTGAACTTAGCCCAATTGGAGGGGGACATCAGTGGACGGACGGTGGATCGTATGAACGTTTTTTTTTTAGGAAACTTCTCGTTGCTTTGTACTACATTCTTCTCTGATTCAACAAAACGTCTTCCGAACGTCCACGGCCGTTAAATGGAACATTAAATACGAAAATATGCGAAACTTACTCAAATAATCTGGTGCCGAAATGACTGACGGATCAAATATTAAATTTTATGTATCGGGGCCATAAACATAATGCGTCTCCTGTTTGAAGCCGTGCGTGTTGGGGATAAGTAGTACGTGTAATCGGTTGATACAGTATAGGTTTAACTTGCCGATTCAGGTTGTTAGGTTT
This sequence comes from Macrobrachium nipponense, assembly GCF_015104395.2. Taxonomy (NCBI): domain Eukaryota; kingdom Metazoa; phylum Arthropoda; class Malacostraca; order Decapoda; family Palaemonidae; genus Macrobrachium; species Macrobrachium nipponense. The sequence goes on along the minus strand of NC_087203.1, from coordinate 112,273,537 downwards.
ACTTGATCGCGAAGACTACTTTAAATCAGAAACTGTCAACTATCTTGATCGAGAGCCCTTATGTTTGTTTGTTTGTATGGTGCTTTTAAGCTGCATGGAACCACTGGTTATTCAGCAACGGGACCAACGGCTTTACGTGACTTCCGAACCACGTCGAGAGTGAACTTCTATCTCCAGAAATACACATTTCTCACTCCTCAACGGAATGGCCGAGAATCGAACCCGCGACCACCGAGGTGGGACGATAATACCATACCAACCACGCCGCTGAGGCGCTAGAGCACCTATGAATTTACAGTGACGAACGAATCCTAACCAGATTCAAAAGTATTGTCATAGCAGTGACGGGTCTCACGTTTTATTAAAAGTTACTGCCAAGGGATTGCAATGTATTTCATTCGATTACCATTACCTGTAAAATCAAGTGGCTTTTAGGTATACATGGTATACATGTTGGCAAGGATGCAGGATAGCTCTATAATTGCGTTGTTTACTTTTAAGCCAACATTACATCTTTCATTTAGAAGTATTTTAATTTTTAAACTTTTTTTTCTAATCCTAACTAATTCTACTGATTAATCCAAATATATTTTTAGCTGAGGAGTGAAACATAAACTAACCACCCCCCCCCCCTTGGGTTGGGAATATACTACTTCAGATACATGTACATTATATATATTAATTAATAACAACTACGTAACATAAAACACTATGGCCGTCACCTAACGATTAACTAAATGGCATATGGGAGCAGGTAGGAAGGCCTGCCCTACAGAAAGCACTCGTATTTTAGATATACGCATTGTTACAGTACAATACACGGATAAGTTCATCAAACCAAGGAATGTGGAATTTCACTTTACACTAAATCTTAGACCCTAAGAGAGCCATGTATCAAACTTAAAAGCATTTCATAGGTGGGATGAGAAAGCTGTAAACCTTTGGATATTTTAATAAAGTTTCAGGGCAAGAGGGTCAAATCAGTATTACCAGAGAGAATCAAAAGGATAAATGCTAAGCTACATAAAATCAGACAAGTCAGAAAAATTGGCTAGCACATAAAAACAAAATAAGAAAAAATCATTCAACAAAAGTATGTCCACTAGCAATTTGGTTCATAATAAAATTCAAAGACATAATAATGCAATCTCAAATTAACCTGGAAGGGAGCTACGAAGTCTGAGGAAAAGGGTTTCCAAATATTTCCACCTTATAAAATGGGTGACTCTGATAGCCAGTACAAAGTATTAGCTAACACATTTCCCTGTGATAAAAGTGGACAGAATCACAATGTCACTGATGAAGTCACCCAGTAAAAATTCCAGAAGGTTCATACTGACATTTTACAAGGAGTAATAATAAAGTTTCGAAGGACATAAGATTATTAGTATTTCCATCTCAAAGCTGTGAAAATGACACAGAGATATCGAAAGGTTACTCAGATGGGAGGTTTAGTCTATCCTATTATGATAAAATGTTTGGAAAAACTTATCTACAGCCATGAATGACCCACACTAATAGAAGTTTCCCTTTTTCAGATGATGCAGAAATCAACTGAACTGGGACAAGAAGCTGCGAGCGAAGAGGCAACACTTACATGGCATTGTGTATCCATATGACCTTAATATTTGTACCGTGTATCCTAAGCGAGGTGAATTTTCCGAAACCAGCACTGAAGACTGCAAATCAAACCTCTAGTGGAACAGGTGACAGTGAGTCTGATGGATTTTTGGTCACTGAAGGGTTTAGTGCAGCAGAAGCCTGGACACCACTCCTGTGAGCATAAAACAGCAGTTAAGAACAACATAAGTGTTGAAATAAAAGCAGTGGTAGCTTGTGAAAACCATACTAAGGGATCAACTTTTCTTAGTTAACTAAAATAAATCTACTGTTATAATGTATGTTTGTTTGTATGGTGGTTTTACGTTGCATGGAATCGGTGGTTATTCAGCAACGGGACCAACGGCTTTACGTGACTTCCGAACCACGTCGAGAGTGAACAACTATCAACAAAAATACACATCTCTAAGCCCTTACACACGAGGACACTAGTGCCCGCCACCGGTGTCGGACACTAGTTGCCTCCCATATTATCAAATGGAGCCTTTCACATGAGGCAACAGCAGTGTCCCAAGCAGACAACTTCCGGGCAACAGATATTTCGGTGTCTCGCTCCCGCAACACGTGGCGGACACTGACGGTTGCCGCCATTCTTCCGACTGAGGTGTGTGATTGGCTCACTAGTTGCCAGGCGGTGTCTTGAGCAAGGACACTAGTGTCCGACACCGGTGGCGGACACTAGTTGCCTCCCATATTATCAAATGGAGCCTTTCACACGAGGCAACAGCAGTGTCCCAAGCAGACAACTTCCGGGCAAGATATTTCGGTGTCTCGCTCCCGCAACACGTGGCGGACACTGACGGTTGCCACCACTCACTGCAAAGCATTGTTTTAAATGGAAGCTTTCACACGTAGCCACCAGTGTCCGCCACCGCTGCCCACTGGCCAGCTTCTCATGCTCAGTTTGACACCCACCATCATCCCATGATGGAAGGAGACCGGCCTATCAAGGACAATTTCGAAGAAGGTGGAGGAGAAGCTGAACACGGAGGACCTCATTTGTGAAATAGAAAAACTACCAGCACTATGGGACCCATCTTGTGAGGGATATGCAAATAAGATAGAAAAGCAGAACTGCTGGAATGCAATAATGGTGAAACTCATTCCTGATTTTGAAGAGAAACCCCTCTCAGAAAAGAAAGAAATATGTAAGTCCTTTATGTTTATTTTTGTTTTCTGTTTCATTACATGTTCACAAGGCAAGTAAAGAATCTACTGTGCTTACGTATACAAGTTTATTCATTATTACACACAAAAGTTACCCCATTCCTGTCACCAACCACACACACACCACCACACCATGTCACCACCATCTACCCACACCACCACACCATGCCACCACCACCTACCCACACCACGACTGAGGTGTGTGAGTGGCTCACTAGTTGCCAGGCGGTGTCTTGAGCAAGGACACTAGTGTTCGACACAGGTGGCGGACACTAGTGTCCTCGTGTGTAAGGTCATTAACACATCAGTAATGTATGACCTAGCATGACAATACCTGTTAACCTATGACTGCACATGCATTGCATTAAAATCAATTTGCTGTGAACTGGAATAAAAACAATATGGATAGCATATGATATTTACCACTTCAAAAAGAATAATGGTATTAAAAAATTGTCTAAAGAATTTAAGTGTGTTATTTACCTTTGATATGTCATCATGGTATCAAATTGGGATAATCAATCTTATCGCAATATTCTCAGTAAATAAATCTAAACTATAAACCTAAGAATTCGATCCTAATCAAGTGATCATATTTATATATACTTCGTAAAAAAAAAAAAAAAAAAAAAACTCACCATGCCGTAGCAACCAGCACTTGATTTTCCATCACGAAGAGGGCTTAGTACTATGGCCAAAGTCTGGAGTGGTTTCGTTTTTATGTTCCCCTCATGGGCCTATCAATGTATTATTTACATTACAGGGATATTCGTTTGTTTTCTTAGCCAGATGAACTTTTAAAAAATATTCTGTTCCCTTTCAACTATACCTATCATTGACAAAACAAACTATATAGAGGCTTGTTGAATAGTGCATGGGACGAAGAGCAAATTCAAATGACTTTGCACTTAAACCTACAACTTGAACATTATATTATCAAATAGCAAAAAAGTCCTCGAAATATCACCAGAACACAGTTAAGACTTTCCTATAAGCAACGGGCAAAATAATTGCATAACAACACCACAGCAACCTTATAATAAAGCTGATTTGAATCCATGTAGGATGAGTGAGCAGGGTCACTGATAAGACCCTACATTTTTTTTTTCAGTTACCATGAACTCAGTTTCATATGAGAACCAAATTTCAGACAAGGTAAGGTAGGTCCTACATCATTATGAAGCTGCTCAAGCAATAAAAGTACAAGTGACATTTCGAAAGTACACGGAACTTTCAAAGCAAGACATTTCATGTATACTATTGTTTGCACTCAGGCCTAAAAGACTGATAAATCAAAGGGGTTTAATATTAGCCCAAGGCCTAGAGAGAGAGAGAGAGAGAGAGAGAGAGAGAGCAGAAGCACAATTTACCGAGTGGTGGGATACATCAAGTTAGCCCTCTAGCGTTATAATTGCTACTACCATATTATCTATTTCTATTTCGATAAGCTGTAGGAGAAAATCGAAATAAAACTAAGATATTTCCTTGGTTGTTGAACCAAAACACCACAAAATTGACACGAAGGAAGGTTTTACCGAACGACGTGTGTACCGACTCGACTCACGTGTGTGGGTGCCGGGTGGAGATGGTTCCTCCCGCTTTTGAAATGTGCACAGCCGTGATTGGACAACCTTCAATACATTTTTACCCTTTGTTACATCAGACCACATATCTCAATCACTGCGTCTTCACCAATGATGTGATTCTTGAGATACTGTCGGATATAAACCAATTCTGCATTGTATATGTTGTACGACAGTGTATATTACTGCGCGTCACAAAAGGGCTACGTATTGGGCTTACATGCATTAAACCGCAACGAACTGGAGAAAGCACTGGATAAAACCTTACAATTCATCATGTTTTACGTTTACGACTAAAACCTTAACTGTATTCGGAATGTTTGTCATAGTAGTAAAACTATACTAGGCCTACAACAAGCACAAGCATGTACAAGTAGTTATAACTTACACCTTGACGCTGGCGCCCCCCCCCCCCCCCCCCACCAACCTTGTTTTTATGAACCGTTAAATATCTAAGGCACTTTTAAAACAAGGGACTGAATGTGAAGAATACTGAATTCAGGACAAAGGCGAAAGGTGGGGACCTATAAGGTCATTCAGCGCTTAAAGGAAATTGGCGGTAAAAAGGTTAGAAAAGTGTTATAAGAGGAAAACATCGCAATTGCACTGTGCAACAATTGATAGGAAAAGGTGGAAAGCAAGATGGAAGAAAGACAACATGAACGGAGTTACAGTAAAGGAATGAAGGCGGTTGCAGCTGGGGGACGAAGGGATGCTACTAGGAACCTTCGGTAATGCTCACAGTGCACCGATTGAGGTGCACTGACTGCACTATTCCCCCCCCCCCCCCCCCAAAAAAAAAAAAAACCTTACTGAAGAGCCGGAATCGGATGTTAATGATAACGACATTAGTGCTGTTAAAAAGGTGGGCAAATAATCCATTGGTTTTTCGGCCGAAGGGAGCAAAGTGCTGTTACAGGATGGCCGTTGGCCCAATGGTACTAATACTCGGTTAAGAAGTTAGAAAACCAGCACCAAGTTTACAGGTCTTGCAATATGCCGATGACTTGGTTCATTTAATTTATGGAAAACTCACTGCAGCTTCATTCAATCTCGTTCTCCAAAAAACCTAAGGAATGGCTTAGGCCTATTCACCACCTCGGCTTCTAAAATCACGGTAACTGAATACAGAATTTAGGACACACGCCCAGAGCTGGGATCTAAGTCCTTCTGCAATAAAAGGTAAATTAACAGTCAAAAGATCTAAACGGCGTAACAGGAGGAAAACCTCGCAGTTGCACTATGGAATGGCTTAGGCCTACCCACCCATCACGGCTTCTAAATCACGGTAATTGAATACAATATTTAGGACTAACGCCAAGAGCTGAGACCTATGAGGTCATTCTGCGCTAAAGGGGAGTGACAGTACAAAGGTATGAACGGTGTAACAGCCACAGGAGGAAAGCCTCGCAGTTGCACCAAGCAAGAAGTATCATAGGAGAGGGTGGAGAGTCAGATCGAAGTAAGTGGCTATGAATGGCGTTACAGGAATGAAAGTGGTCGCAACTAGAGGCCGAAGGACCTTCAGTAATGCCCACAGTGCACCGTATAAAGTGCACTGACGGTACTACCCGCCTACAATGGCAATTCAAACGTATAATACGCATTGGAAGTGAGCATAGGCCTAGGTGGCTCACCCTCTAACTACAACATCCAATACCTCCACCTTAGCTAAAACAAGGTATCGTAATACTATAATAAAACATGTATTTCAACAAAACTGACATAATCATCACCGTAAAATTGACAATTAGCAATACTTACGAACACACATTTAACCATTACCAGAATGAAGTTACGTATTGCCAATCACAAATGAGAAATATCACTAATTTTCTACAAGATCTTGAAACAGTCAAGCATAGTGATCGCTTCACCTCAGAGCTCATCGCTGATTGGCTGATGGTCGACGTGACACCCAATCAGAGTCGCCCTCGACGCCGCGTCCGCGTAAGCTGATTTTATAATGCATTTTAATGGTATGTTCGTCCTTCTTTGCATTGTGACGTCATCAAATGATGGATGGTACGGGGTTCACAAGTCACTCGATTACGTGCTTGTGTCCGCCACTGTTTCCCTGAAGGACGTGGGAGCGTTAATTATATATTAGTGCTTTATGATATTGTGATTGTGATTGTGATCAATAGTGGCTTTGTTTTTTTATTTGGTAAGTTAAGAAATAGTTTATATGATTATGGTGATGAGGTGTTGCCATTTTTCACCGATATAAACCAGACTGATTATGTATAGGAAAATGCTATCGTAGTCTGGGTGTTCCCTCCATTTTTTTTCGTTTTACATTTTCATTTTCTGTGTTGAAGTTGACTAGTATGTATAATGTATACGTTGCAATACCCAGTTCAAGTTACTCTTTTGTAAATCTTTAAAACTGTTTTAAGGAGGGATTCGGCGTCTCATGACATTTTTAATGCAGCAATTATTAGTTTTGAGGGAAGGAAATATAGGCAAAAGTGATCTGCAAGCAACAGTTCAAATGGAGTTTGTCTGTGGTTTACGGGGTGTAATAAAAATTATATGTAAAAATATTGATTTGAAATACTCAGGACTTAACGTTGCTTTATTTTTTATACCACAAAAGCTCATTTTACGTTGGATTATCTCGTGGTCAATGAAATTATTGTATACCTATATACCTATTGGTTATTTTAACGCCCGTCTTATCAGTTTAGCAAGGCTGACCAAGTTGTAGCCTATCCCATACCCCTTCAAATAGGACCCTGTACTACCCGAACTAAAGTAATGGTACGATTAGTCAGCGTGGTTCTTATTAGCATTTCAGTGTTTTGGTATTATTAGGACTGTGTTTGTGTGATTGGATGTAAGCAAGTGTGTGTGTGTGTACATGTGTGTGTGTGTACAAGTGGCCTTTATCCTAGCGCGGACTCTTGCTAATGAAGCAACCAGTAACCACGACTGCCGTGTATGTAGCCACCTCGTATTTGATAGTTTCGAATGCAATAATTAGGAAATTAATCATTATGAATAACCCTTCGTATCGTTATTTATTAGACCGGCTGAGCGAAGCGTGATCGTGCCTTTTTTGGGGGTCGGGGGTGGGTGTGGTTCAGCCATGTCAAGTGAACTACTTGGTACTGACAACCTAGACCTATCCTGAAATGAAATTGAAGACTTGTTCCTAATAGCGATGTGGAACCCAGCCTCCCCCCCCCCCCCCTCTCTCTCTCTCTCTCGTTCAGACCTGCCAAATGAACTACTGGGTACTTAAACATAACCTAGACCTATTCTTAAAACGAGAACTACCACTTTTGTTCTGGGTACTTTCAACATAACCTAGACCTATTCTTAACATGAGATCTACCACTTTTGTTCCTGATACCGCCCCCCCCCCCCCCCTCTCTCTCTCTCTCTCTCTCTCTCTCTCTCTCTCTCTCTCTCTCTCCGTTAAACTTCTCAGGAGCTTTACCTACTCATGTAGTTCGCTGTAGCCTAAAAGATTAGTTAACTGGGACAAGTATCCGAATACAACTGAAATTGTTGATGCTACGAAAATTTTCCTAATGTAAACAATTTACACTGAAACCTTTTGAGGTTAATTTCGTAAACTATTTTAAGTTTATAATGGTATTTTAAATGAAGGGCACACTTCCATACTTAGTTTTCAGGACAAGGTATTAAGATCGTCGGCATTATTATAGGAAATTTTGTTATCATTGGCTATATAAGGTCTTGGTCATTTTAACATACTTTGTAGTACTTGTCAATTTCAATCTGCTTATATGTCTAATCAACTGTAGGTCTAGCTTTTCCCAATTTTAAGTGTTATAGCTCCATACGACATACCTTTCCATACATTGGTTAGCATTTAGGGGTGACGTTGCTAGGCCTATATCCAACATTCACTTTTGTTTCCACCCTGGTTTCCACTTACTGCGGAATGTTAGTCACCAGGTCCAAAGGTCACTGTGTTGGTCAGGTATTAAGGTGAGCGTCTTAACCACTATAAGTTGCAAGGCTCATACACGATGTATATTATATATACATAATGGAAACCATGGATATGGAACAAGGAAATACTAATGCAAATTATGGCGGTGGAAGAGACGTGAGCCACAGAATATGCGAAGCCAAAAAAGTGGCTGGATATATATAAAATAATAATGAAAGAGGCTTCGATTGTGGATAGACATGTAGGAATGTACAAGGGAATTGTGACCCAGTTCTCCTGTAATGAAAATTAATTGTGCATGTTAAATGTGAATGACAGAAAAAAGGTTGAAACTGTTTATTTTATTATTTTTGTTTTTTATTTTATCATCCTAAGAGTTGAAAGACCGAGGGTTAGTACGTATAATTCCAAAGGATGGGCCAGAGTATTTTGAACGTTGGAAGTGACGGACGAAAATAGGCTGGTGAGAAGAGTGTGTTATTCTAAATCGTTAGAAGAACGTTGGTTAGAAGGGCGTAGGTGTGGAGGACTAAGAATTATTCAGAAGATAAACCCCCCTATTCATATGGAACAAGACCACAGGGGCCATTGCCGATACACTGTGTGAAACTGGTTTGGGAAAGGGAGGGAAGTACTGATGGAGTAATGGTGTTTGCTAGAAATAAGAGAGCACTTGGGAGGGAGGTTAAGTGCTGATAACATTTGCTAGGCGCAAGTGAATGCCGCAATAAATGTATAGGGAGTTTGGTATGCTGATGAACGATCTTTGTAGGTGTATAAAGTAGCAAATACCGTAAAAGTTTTCTACCTGTTAGAGTATGACTATAGTCGTGAACATTGTGAACAGTGTTGATATCAAACTCACTTTACCTTGGGGATATCAAACATCCAAAGGGAATTATGTATGAATCGTAGTGCATCTATTTTGGCCGGAATTAGAACCGTTAGATACATGAGGAGGCAGGGACGTATCCATTCGGCTATCTAGATGCCGAGTTACATGTTCCTGGCCATTTTAGGTTCTGCTCTTAGAATCGAAATCAACCCATCCCCACCAGGGTAGTTGATGCTTAGATAGTAACACTTTGATATTTATGATGCTTTGTGTCACATAGACATACTTGTGTTTACGTGGTAGAATGATCACATATAGCAGTGCTAAGATATATCAGTCAGCTATCAAGACGTAGACAGTTTGTGTTCAATGTAAACCGTATTTCTTATAAAGTGTCTTGCTTCATAACTTGTGGTAAGTTTTTTTTTTTCCAGTAGGCCTATAATCTGTTAGCATTTTTCTCCCAGGGTATCAATTAGTTTCCATGACATATTATTTTTAAATTGAACTGTTTTGTTATTCCGTTCACATCATGTTATCTCATATTATTGAGTAGGTGTTCTCTTAGATACCTCTCCGTAGTGGGGATAGTGCCATCAGTGTATCTCATGGGTTGCAACGTAGGTATTACTAAAGGTTCTTCGCAGCGTCCTCTCACCCCCTGGCTGCAACCTCTTTTCATTCCTTGTTCAGTATCACCATTCATATTATCTTTCTTCCATCTTGCTATCCACCCTCTGCTAACAATGATTTCGTATTACAACTGCAAGGTTTTCCTCCAGTTACACGTTTCGAACTTACTTACTCACAGTTTCCTTTCCAGTGCTGAATGACCTCATAGATCCCAGTGCTTCGCCTTTGGCCTAAACACTATATTCCATTCCACTCTTTTATTTCTGGATATGAAAGCGAACACCTACTTACAGTAATATGAGATGGATCTCATTACAGCATAGGTCTAGGTTTAGTGAGCCGTACCCGGTAGCTAATCTTAGCTCGGCTGTTCTTGTAAAAAAAATGAGGATATAACGGAAAATTAATCAGATTATGATATTAACAAGTAATTTCCTAAATCCATAATAAGATATCGAATGGGCGTCGGCTATTCATATATGGCATATTTCTGGAAGAAGTCTTTCATTTTATGCACATTATTTAGGCTGGAATTACAGTTGTTTGAGAGAGTGAAATTGAGACTTTTTCCAGAAAGTGGGCGGGGAAGGATACATTGAGGCTGGTGGGCGGTCGCAATATCAAAGTGAAGTATTCTTTGGTAAAATCGTGCGTTGGGCGAAAGAAGAGTGAACGTTTATTTAACACAAAAGCATGTTTTATTTATTTATTTATATATTATTTTGTGGTCCAGATCATGAGTCAAATGTGTGAACGTTTCTTTGTATCTTGACCCTGTAATTAAAACTGTATGGTCACAGGGAAATGTGAATTTACTCTTTCATAATACGTCAATTTAGCAATTTTGATATGCAATATGCATACGAACGTTCATTAGGCCTAGGTTGCATTAGCTCATGCTTAGCATTTGTACTGAGACAGAGGTGTGTGTGTGTGTGTATGTGTAGGTGTGTTAGGACGCTAGGAATGACAGGTGGCGGTCAAGGGAGGGGGAGGGAAGTGCGTGGAAGACGGAGGTGAGTGGGGAAGGGGGTAGGGGAGAAGGCCTTCGAGGTCAGTTCGACGTCAGGCTGACGAGTATTCTGTATGAATATAGTAATGCAGTGAATGTTTTCTTCTTTTTTACGAAGGATTTATTCGCTATTCATTAGTAATATATATATATATATATATATATAATATATATATATATATATATATATATATATATATATATATATATATATATATATATATATATATATATATATTGAATGCGTCAGTGGTCACTTATCTTTTCTCGTTAGTGAAAACTGCCTAATGTTAAAAAAAAACAAATACATTTTTAAATTGCAATCAATTGTTTTAGGCACATTTTTCCAGTGTAATATTTAACTAAAATTAAACTGATTTGTATAGCGTTATGTAAATTCAAATGTTATAGTTGTATATACAGTACTTAGTGCCCTCTAGTGGTGCCAATGTTACACCCAGCCACTTTGATAGTTCGTATGCAAAACTCAGAACCTATAATAGTTCTCACTGGATTACCATGTTTATGCGTCTATATAGCACCATCCCAATAAAAAGTTGTGTTAAATCCTTATGGCTATACAGGAATTTCTTAATATTCATGTTAAACAGAGCATTATCATTTTCTAAAGTATTGTATCTCAGCCAAGTATACGTAGGTATAGTATGATAGTCTAAAAGGTCGTACATTTTTCTGTCTTAATCATTTTTATCCTGGATAACCAGAGCTGTATAGCTTAATTTTCTTGTACGTTTCAAAGAATCTCTTTGGAATGGCAAGTGATGTATATACAAGTCCAGCAATTCCATATATCATACCCTTGTAGATGTTCAGTTCGTCCTGGCTGAATGCATATATATATACACACACACAAACACACAAATAAACAGAGAGAGAGAGAGCGAACGTAACTGGAATTCAAATGCGGGACGGGCTACAAATTATAGAAACTAATATAATGCTGTTGTTTTCGATTAAACTGGCCTTATGCCAGCACGAGCTGTTGCTCATAGAGCAGCCCGTAACCTAATATAATGCAAGATCATAGAAAATTGCATGATACGTGTTTGATTTTGACGTACAGCTTCTAGGATTTAAAAAGCACCAACATTTCCCACCAGTTCCTCGTTGCCTTATCAACAACAAGAGACCTCCCAAATTGCTAATGCTACGCTAATAGACCTACAGGATTCTACCTCTTCGGTTCCTACCCAGGTACCGGCACAAGGGTCATTAACTGGTGGGCCTTATGAAGACGTCGGGCCTTTTCTTGAGACATGCCCAACTCCTGAATGGGGGGGTTGCCATATTTCAGTTTCTCTCTCTCTCTCTCTCTCTCTCTCTCTCTCTCTCTCTCTCTCAGTCGTCTGATTAGCATTTTTGGATATTTTTTCTCAAATTTTGCGAGAAACGCCAGTCTTATATATAAAAAATACTGGTGAATCACTGATTTGTGATTTAATTCATAGAAGCAGCTGTTTTTGGTGCTCCTCAATTTCCAGGTAGTACCACCCTCTACCATTCATCCATTCTTCTCTGCTCCCATAAGAGGAACCATTTGATTGTCCCGTTAGCCCACCCTTTGTTGCATCTGAGCAAAAACTATAAAGGTATACTGAAGGATTTTTACTTCATCAAAAACATACATATAGTGTTCGTCGAAGGATGATTTAGACCAAAATGTTATACATGTGATGAATGTACACATTTGTAAGTGGGAATTGTTAATATCCATACGAAAATTATTAGGTGGTTGGTTTTCCTACGCTGGGTTATTTCTGGTGATAGAAGTTCACTCTCGACGTTGTTCGGAAGTCACGTAAAACCGCTGGTCCCGTTGCTGAATAACCAGTGGTTCCATGCAACGTAAAAACACCATATAAATAAAATATGCTGGGTTAATGTTAGTAATTCCCGCATGGATGAAATGGAGTCTACCTTTTTTTATATTTTATATAATTTTGTATTTCCATTTTCCATCAAGGTAAAACCACAGAATATTCTTCGTTATGTCTTGAATCAGAGCAACTCCTGGCCTTTCTGACCCTAGAAAATTCAGAGACTTTGAAAGTGTGAATTAGTGAATTGCAAGATATTTTTCTGTGAAGCTCAAATCTGGCATTATGAAACAGGTGATGAAAAGAGTTGGCAGGGTCACAATTAGTAACGGTAAGGAGGGGTTCTCCTCCGTGGAAGCTTTTCTCCTTCGTGGTAAACAGGTATAACAGATGTTATAGTTACGTTAACAGAAGGAGGGTTTGAGTTAGTGGACAAAATAAAATCAAATTCAACGTAGGTCAAATTTAGAAGGAATGATACAAAGCTCACATGAAAACGTCAGTTATAAATTGTTAGTTGTGTTAAAGAATGTTAGCTTTGTCCCTAAATTTCCTTAATAGTTATTTTCTCAGAATATTGGTAGGTTTTTCTATTAATGTTATTCAAGTAATTACGCAATTTGATATTTGACTATTTCAGGCTGAATATAAAGAACAATAAGGCTGGTGAATCGCATCGCAATGTATGTTTAATTCTTAAAGACTGATAAGGAGCCTTCTTTGGAATTTAAGTGTGAATGACGTCACTACTGAGTGATTTTATTTAGGCTTGTAGACACTTCTTGTCCGAGAGAGATGTTCCTGGCTTAGGGATGAAAACGCCTTTTTTTATCCATTACAGTCTCTATTCATGGAAGGCTCCGTAGGGGGGGGGGGGGGGGGGGGGAAGGTAGTGCCATCAGTGCACCTCATGGGGTGTACTGTAGGCATTACTTAAGCTGCAACCCCTTACATTCCATTTACTGTACCTACTTTCATATTCTCCCCCACCTTACTTTCCACCCTCTCCTAACAATTGTTGCATGGTGCAACTGCAAGGATATCTTCCTGTTACACCTTTCAAACCTTGTACTGTTGATTTCCGTTTCAGAGCTGAATGACCTCATGTGTCTTAGCTTTTGGTCTTTGGCTTAAATTCTATATTCACTGGTTCCTCATTTTTTGGAGGTTGTGAAGTCATGTTGACGTTCTTTTATTGGGTTAATGAACCCCCTTGTTTTGGGGGTAAAGGGTCCACGTGTCCTTTTAAAGGTGCCTCCTAGTTGCTAGGTAACAATGTGCTTGCTAGAAGTTGTGATTGATCCAAGATCTGTGCTTGCAGAATCGAAACTGGAAATTGACTGGTTTGATATAAGTCTTCGTATCTCTTTGATAACTGTATGGATTGAGTGATGTGACAAGTTAGAGAAACAGATGCTAAGTTGTAGGATAAGAGAGTAGGTTAGGATGATTGGAAAAGCTACAAAAACAATTAAAAAAAAAGTTTGAGTGAGAGTATGTGGCTGTGATGGTAAGACGAAATTCTGAAAGGGGAAGCCATGAGTGCTATATTTGTATATCCTAAAGCACTGAACTTCCTTAAGAAAATTTTGCTGTGTACAACGTGTACAACTTCTGCAGTAGTAACCCATCTAGTAGCAAATGGTTAGAAATTATATATATATATATATATATATATATATATATATATATATATATATATATATATTATATATATATATATATATATATATATATGTATATATATATATATATATATATATATATATATATATATATATATATATATGGATATATATATACAGATATATATATATGATATATATATGCTATATGATATATATTATGTATATATATAATATATATATATGTATATATATGTATATATATGTATATATATATATATATATATATATATATATATATATATATATATTTAATTTCTAACCATTTGCTACTAGATGGGTTGCTACTAGAAGTTGTACAAGTTGTACACAGCAAAATCTTCCTAAGGAAGTTCAGTGCTTTAGGATATACAAATATAGCACAAAATTCAATAGTAAATAACGTATTATATACGTATATATATATAATATATATATATATATATATATATATATATATTATATATATATATATGGTATTATCTTTATATATATTATTATATGTATATTCATATTATATAAAATAGTAATTATATATAATTATATATAATTAATTATACTTAACGTATATACATTGAATTCGTTAAACACTTGACTTATCTTCTTTTTGGTGAACAATTATAGTAGGACATACAAACATATGGGCTAAAAATCAGTACTGGTCGATGATAGCCTTTTAGATATAGTGAACCCTAAGGTTATATGACTCATTTTTTATTTATTATATATATATATATATATATATATAGTATATATATATATGTTATTATATATATATTATTATATATTATATTATATTATATTGTATTAAGCCACAAGTAAAAATAAGATCGCACAGAAATCAAGAGAAAAGGTTAACCGTATATCCCAAACCTGACACCATAGCCAGCTTTTTTAAAAACTAGACAGGACAGTCATCGGCATTTCCCTTATTCGACAGCGCACGGAAGCAATCTCTGAAGCCATCACGGAATATTACTCTCGGCATTGCCATCCCTGTAAAAATGGCTTCCAATGACGTGTAATGGAAATCACTTGGGACTGTTAGCTTTATAAACCGTTCCGTTCTCTCTCTCTCTCTCTCTCTCTCTCTCTCTCTCTCTCTCTCTCTCTCTCTCTCTCTCTCCTAATACTAAAGAGTTTGACTTAATAATTGAAAAATTGGATGATATATGTAGAAATCACAAGGACTGGACTATTCTCCTATCTGGTGACTTCAACTTTCCTTTCGTAGAATGGAAAGAACGAATATGAGATTGTGGTTGTACTTATACATATAAAAAAGAGAGTAATAGTAGTGCAGAAGATAAGAGGCAATTCGAAAAGCTATTAGATATGCTACTAGAAATACAACATTCAAACAAATAAATAACCTGCCAACAAGAAAGGAAAATACTTTAGACTAGTATTTGTGAACGAGAATGAATTATGTTAAAGAAATAATAGTTTATAATGCGAGTATTTCAGACCATAATGTCATAGAATTAACAGTTCATTCCAAAGCAAGTGAAAACAGAGATAAGCAAGAAATGAAAAAGTGGGAAGGATATGGAAAATACAACTTCTACAGTAAAAATATAAAATGGTCAGAAATAAATGAAGAATTAAACAAAGATTGGGATAACATTTTCGTAAGCGATGACATAAGGGTAAATACGGAGATATTATATAAAATATTAGAGAAAATAGTGGATAAATATATACCGAAGAAGAAAAGTAAACATCATTCATGCATACCAAGAGACAGAAGGATCTTGTTCCAGAAAATCAGAAAGTGGAAAAAAGGTCTTGCAAAAGAAAAAAATGCATGGAAAGTTCTTGAACTAAAACAAAGTAACGATAGCCAAAATGCCAGAACCCAAAACGGCTTATACCCAATCAAAAGAAAACTTAATAACGGGACTTTGGAAGCAAAAAACCCTATTAAATATCAAGCAAAACCCCAAAACTATTATACTCATATGCGAAGAAGATGAATAAAAGAAGAATAGAAATAGGCCCTCTGAGAATTGAAGGGAGATTAACGAATGAAAAAAAGGAAATTTGCAACATACTGGCAGAACGATATAAGAGAGAATTCACCCCTAGAATAGATAATGATATAGAAGAAAGGGACGAAAATAGTGAATATTTAGCTGACATAGAAATTAATGAAGCTGATATTGTGGCAGGCAATTAATGAAATTAAAAATGGAGCTGCTGCAGGGCCTGATGGAATCCCTGCTATTTTGTTAAAGAAAGTAGTTCATTCTATCGCAAAGCCACTTGCAATATTATTAAGACAAAGTGTAGATACAGGCAAGATTTATGATGAGCACAATTAGCATATATCACCCCTACTTTCAAAAGTGGATCAAGACTAGAGGCAAGTAATTATAGGCCTGTGAGTCTAACATCACATATTATGAAAGTGTATGAAAGGGTAATGAAGAAAAATATTATGAAACATTTTAATAAAAAATAATTTGTTTAATATAGGACAACACTTTGTTTCGTACCCGGAAAAAGTACACAAACCCAACTGTTAGTCCACCGTGAGAACATATTCAAAAATATGAAAAGCGGAAATGAAACAGATGTGGTTTATCTAGACTTTGCAAAAGCTTTTGACAAAGTAGATCATAATATATTAGCAAAGAAAATTAGAAAACACAATATCGTAGATAAAGTAGGAAGATGGTTAAAAGAATTTTTACACAACAGAAAACAGATAGTTATTGCAAACGATGAGAAATCGGATGAAACCAAGGTAATATCCGGTGTGCCACAAGGTACGGTGTTAGCTGCAATACTGTTTGTTATTATGATTGAAGACATAGACAGTAATGTTAAAGATTCGGTAGTGAGATTGTTTCGCTGATGACACAAGAATAAGTAGAGAAATTACTTGTGATGAAGATAGGAACGCTCTACAAAGAGACCTTAACAAAGTATATGATTGGGCAGAGGAAAATAGGATGGTATTTAACTCTGATAAATTTGAATCAATAAATTATGGAGACAGAGAAGGAAAGCTATATGCATATAGGGGACCTAATAATGAGACAATCACAAATAAGGAAGCAGTTAAAGACCTTGGTGTGATGATGAATAGGAAACATGTTTGCAATGATTCAAATAGCAATTCTTTAGGGCAAAATGTAAATGGCAAAAAATGGGAATGTTGTTACGGCACTTAAAACAAAACAAAAAAAGCTGAACACATGATTATGCTTTATAAAACATATGTTCGTAGTCCACTTGAATATTGCAATATGATATGGTACCCACAGTATCAAAAGGATATTGCACAAATAGAGAGTGTACAAAGGTCCTTTACAGCTAGAATAGAAGAAGTTAAGGACCTTGACTACTGGGAAAGACTACAATCCTTAAAATTATATAGTCTGAAAGAAAGAAGAAGAAGAACGCTACATGATAATTCAGGCATGGAAATAGATAGAAGGAATAACAGAAAATATCATGGAACTAAAATATCAGAAAAGAGCAAGCAGAGGTAGATTAATAGTGCCCAAAACAATACCAGGAAAAATAAGGAAAGCGCACAGGACATTAATCCACTACGCACCAGCATCGATAATGCAGCGTCTATTCAATGCGTTGCCAGCTCATCTGAGGAATATATCAGGAGTGAGCGTAGATGTGTTTAAGAATAAGCTCGACAAATTATCTAAACTGCATCCCAGACCATCCAAGATTGGAAGATGCAAAATATACCGGAAGATGTACTAGCAACTCTCTGGTAGACATTAGGAGGTGGCCTCACACTGAGGGACCTGGGCAAACCCGAACGAACTGTAAGGTCTGTAAGGTAAGGTAAGGTCTCTCTCTCTCTCTTCTATATATATATATTAATATATATATTATAATATATATATATATATATATATATACTATATATACTATATATATATATATATATATATATATATATATATATATAATATATATATACCCGACATCAGAATTAATCATATTTCTGGCATTAGGATCTAAGACTTCATAGTGCCAAGCATATCCAAAGAGTGAAGAATGCTAGGGGTTAAGGGGGTATTGTGGCTTATTATAAATAAATTTATATATCACTGTAATAATATATATATATTATTAATAGGATATATGAGTGATGAATAGTTACATATGTAATGCAGTGTATATATATTTTTCACCCACTTGCTTGTAAGAACTGAAGACGTATAAGTATACTCACAAGTTAAACTGCAATTGTATGCAACATTAGTTTTTAGTATCATTTGAGATACTGACTGTTAATGTGACATTGATTACTAATTCCTTTCTCTCCCGTGTTGTTAAGGCATTTTGAAATTCCTTTAGGCTGCAGAAGATGTAGTAATCACTGAGGCATTTTGGATATTCTTCAGATTGTTTAATAAGTAGTATTAACATTTGCACAGCGTGTATTGATGAATTAGTTTTCATCTTTCTCAGTGATTGCGCGAGTGATATAAGGCGTTAAAAAACAAAAATGTGTACCGTCGGCTGAGAAAAAATGAACTCTGTATAATTTGTGTTCTTTCTACCATCGACGACAGCTGGGGAGGTCGTACTCCGATGGGAGAAGGTAAGGTAAGTGTCACTTAGCCTTAGTTTTGTTTTGGTTTACTTCTACCTGTCACAATTGTAATATTGTCTGAAGAAGGTTTTATTTTGTAACAGTCTCGTAATTCGTCGAGTCTCTAAAAAGATGAAGGAATCCGCAATGCTGCCATTGTAAATATATACTAAAAAGTTATATACATAAACGAGAACATTCGAGAACCTGCTCGATTCAAGCAGGATCTCGAAAATAGCGTGATCGGTATGGCCTTGGCCTGCCACCTTGGTGGCCGCGAGTTCGATTCTCGGGCATTCCATTGAGGTGTTATAGATGTGTATTTCTGGTGATAGAAGTTCACTCTCGACGTGGTTCGGAAGTCACGTAAAGCCTTTGGTCCCGTTGCTGAATAATCACTGGTTCCATGCAGCGTAAAATCATCATGCAAACAAACAAACAATATATTATTTACACTGACATTAAAGGAGATTTCTTCACTAGTGCGTCGATTGTTAATCCATACTGATTTTGTAGTTTCATGAACTATGCCCTTTGCTTTGTTTCCATATGGTTTTTGTCTTCGTTTACCAAGTATTCACTGTCTTCCTTTTACCATCATGTTAAATTTCCCTCTTCATTTAACCATCGTGTTAAATTTTGATTGTGTCGACATTTTCTTGAATCTGAAATGTGGTCGCGTCCGGAGATGCTAATCTGAAGTAGGTTCGGTTTTATTTAAATAATTTCGTTTTATGGCTTTTAAAATTAAAGGAAATCATTGGGGAAATTTGTCGTTTCACTTAAATAAGAGTTTTTTTCTTTTTCCCACAATAATCCCAGCGCCTCAGAGGCGTGGTCGGTTTGGTCTTGGCCTGCCACCTCGGTGGCCACGAGTTCGTTTTTTTTTCCCCCACGATAGTGACCTCAGTGGCATGGTCGGTTTGGTCTTGGACTGCCACCTCCATTGAGGAGACGGAGATGTGTATTTTTTGGTGATATAAGTTCACTCTCGACGTGGTTCGGAACCACTGGTTGCATGCAACGTAAAAACACCATACAAACAAACGATAGTGACCCCCAAGGGTTTGAACCCGGTATGTATCCACCTTTGCGGCGTGTTTAGTTCAACCCTGTTGGGGATGACAGTAAAAACAAACAAAAGACTAACTATATTAAAGATAATGACCCCAAAGAAATATTAACCCTAGATAACGACCCCCGAACTTTTAGGGGAAAGAGGGGAAAGATCCGTTGTTGTTTTTTTTTTTTTTTTTTACACCATGACACTAAAATATGACCTATTATTCTTATGTCAAATATACAAGTTTGGGTGTTGCACTTATTAGGTTTGTATTTTTCTATGGTTTCGGTCTTCCAATATTGATTCGTAAAGGTTTTAAAGGTTGATTTAATTCCGGAACAGTTACTATAGTAGATTCACATCAACCGTGCATTTGATGTCTAGGCCAGTCCCTTTCGAGCTCCCGATTGGCTGCTGATAAGCCAGTCACAGGGCTGGAAACTCTCAGTCTCTCTCGAGAGTTCACATAGGCAGGATATATGTTCTACCTCTCCTGAGGGACTGAGAGTTTCCAGCCCTGTGATTGGCTTATCAACAGCCAATCAGGAGCGTCGTAAGGGACTGGCCTAGACATTAAATGCGTGGTTGATGTTAATCTACTATGGTACATATGGGAGGTCCATTCATACACTGTATATTGGTTGAAGCTATATGATCATTCGAAAAAAATGGTCCTTTCTTTATTCCAGTGTAAGCATTCCATTTAGTGCACTCTTGCCTTGCAAGGTCAATGCCCTTTTAGTCTTGTTCGGTAAAAATGTAAAAATGGTTGTTGATTTTATTATTATTATTATTATTATTATTATTCACAAGATGATACCTATTTTTTATGTAACAAGCTTCCAAAGAATATGGTACTTGTAATTGTTACTGTGATGACCAGCGTGTAGGCGTAATTTCCTTTTTCATGGTGACTGAAGGAATCAAGTAGTTCATAGATAATAGAGGGTGTCCGTAAAGTCCCATTCTGGCCAATAAGTACTTGTAATGGTACTGGGACTTTATGGACAAACTGTATAGCTACGGAATACCGTCAATAGAAACTGTTTTCAGGGCAACTCTGACATTCCCATTAATATTCCACGTACACATTTCACACAGACATACATTTAGCGATTCCTGTGTCCTTGAATTGATCAGTTTCAACTGAAGGTGTACTGTACTTTCATCGGCCTCATTAGACTTATGATCTGTTAAACTGATAATAATCTTTCAAAATTACTTGTATGAAGCGTTCAGCGTCACAATTATTAGTTTTATTATATCCTCATAGACTGTGTTACTTTCTTCTGTTCAGTTGGTGCATCAAACATTGTCATATGATTTCAAGGCACAGTAACAATTCGAGCGTGAATAATTAGTTCGTAGCTTTAGCGTATACCGAAAAAAACAAATATATATATATATATATATATATATATATATATATATATATATATATATATATATATATATATAAAGAGATTGTGAAACACCTCAGCGGTTTCTTTGTAGTGCCGCTCGGAAAATTCAGTGTCCCCCTTGCCCAATTGTGGGCCCGTTTTTTTTATCTTTATTTTAGCGAATCTACATCGGGAATAATATTTGTTTCTTATAAAAAAAAAACTTTGTCCTCTGTATCCCAGACTCTTTAAACCATGCAGTTCACTTTTAAGTTCATATATAAATTTACTTTTGACGCCATGCTGATGCTCTCTCTCTCTCTCTCCTCGTCTCTCTCTCTCTCTCTCTCTCTCTCTCTCTCTCTCTCTGGTTGCTGTTTGTATCGATTATCAACATTATAATGTGTTCGTCTTTGTTTTTTGTTGGTATCTGTTTCAGCAGATATAACTAGCATTTTATGTATACATGTTTGTATGTGTGTGTATATATATATATATATATATATATATATATATATATATATATATCTATATACTATATATATGTGTGTGTGTGTGTGTGTGTGTGTGTGTGTGTGTGTATATGTCTCCGAACACTGAGGTTGCATTTCAAAGTAATTTTTTTTTGAGGGGTGGGGCAATAGTAATAATAATGATATCAACAGTAATAATAAGAAGCTGAACTGCGTGTAATATAAACTCCTTTAGGGAATCATTACTTGTTTTTGCATGAAGTAGTTGGGAAAGAAACCCGCAATTTATGACGTTCGCCCAACTTCGCTATAGTGTGGCGTTACATCTGTCATGTCCTCGGGTTACATTCTGTTTGTAGAGGCTCCAAATAAATACCTTGGGCGCCAAGGAGCCTTGCATATTTATTATTAAATTCAGCAGTCAATACGATGAAATGCTACCTAAGATAAGGTTTCTTCAGCTGAATGACTAAGACTCAGCATTTATATACGTGCATCAGATGCATTTGTAACACCCAGTTTCTCTTGAAATTCTTTTAAAGAAGCTTATTAGAACAAATTTCCGTATATTAGAAAAAAATTTCCGTTTGTTTTTGTTCCGGTTTATAGTGCGAACACTCTCTTCTGATGATGTGGGCTTTGGATTATAGTTGAATTGAAGACGTGAAGTATCTTTGCAACGTAATTCATAATAGTCAAAGGTATATATAACATAATAATTCGATAAGGTACCGTGAATTTAGGATCACAATCGGCGTAAAGTTTATAGATATTTTGGTTAAAGAAGTTCTGATAAAATACATGATATCCGTGAAGTCTACGTTACCTCATTCAGCCTAAGATCTTTCCCTTTCTTAGGGCTATTTGGGTGCTGCCACTGAATTCATTCCAGCTCTGTCAGTGCTGACTGGAGCAAGAACAACTCCCTTTCTTAAGGCTATTTGGGTGCTGCCACTGATTCCATTCTGATTCATCAAGCTTCCCTGTCAAGTCAGTTGCTGACTGCGAGCAAAAAACAAATCCCTTTCTTAAGGCTATTTGGGTGCTGCCACTGAATTCATTGCAGTTCTGTCAGTGCTGACTGGAGCAAGAACAACTCCCTTTCTTAGGGCTATTTTTGGCTGAATTTATTAGAAATTCTAAATTTTTAAGCAGTTCGTCATACATAGTCGCTTTTCATGGTTTTAAACGCCATACATTTTTTCCCTCATCTCTTCCAGATGACATTGAAAATGACATTTATCGTTTTCTTTG
Organism: Macrobrachium nipponense; assembly: GCF_015104395.2. Classification (NCBI taxonomy): domain Eukaryota; kingdom Metazoa; phylum Arthropoda; class Malacostraca; order Decapoda; family Palaemonidae; genus Macrobrachium; species Macrobrachium nipponense. The sequence goes on along the minus strand of NC_087203.1, from coordinate 112,250,512 downwards.
GCATCCTTCTTTGCTCAGTAAGCGTCGACTTCACGATCCCTTGTTTATTGAGAAAATACGATTTTTTTTTTTCAATGGAAGTGATACGTGCAGAATCTTCTTGGCAAGCATCTCCATTTTTTGACGCTTCCATACGGGGTACTCGAAGTGTTGTCACTCAACAGTTGCAAATCTGACATTTTGTTATCATATTGGGTGTAATTTCGAGTGTAGGTAGCAGTGGAAATGTTCTTTCCATACCAGTCTTGTAAGTGGTCAGTTGCTTATTGTAAAGAGAGAGAGCTTAATTTTGTTAAAAGTTGATATAGTAGCTTATGGATCCTGGATGGGGATCACTCATTTAGAGTTCCTAAGTGCAATGAACTTGTGTTCACTGGATAAACTGCTATCAGACACTGTATTGTTTCAGACATTGCATATATGAACAAAGTTGAATTGCAAAATTGTTCAGCAATATTTCAAGTTTGTAAGTTTTAACAATGCCTTGATAATAAGTGCATCCAAAGGACATTCATCTGTCAAATTGTAGTTTTGGTGCTTCCTTGAGAACTAACTTTTGAATTAGGAACTTGACATGTTGGCTGCCACTGAGCATACATTTGTCAGTTCTAATATATGGTGATTATGCCGTTTTGGTACTTAAGAAATTCATTCATATTGCTTGTCTGTGATATCAGTTATCACAGATATTGCACACATTGATATATAAATTGTCCCCGGACCCTAAAGACCTAGCAAGAGATTATACAATGTCTGGAGAACTTGATTTTGTCTTGATAAAAAACCTGATGGTTTTTTCCAAGGCCATTTGCCAGGCATCCAGAGTTGAAGACGTCGAGACAAGACACTCCATGTCTGGATCTTGTCAGTTATCCATCCTACCATCAGTGATTCCTGGTGCTTCCACCTTAGCAAGGCCAAGTTTTATATTTTGAATGTACCTTTTACCTTAAGAGGTATCAAATTACAAGACACAGGCACTTGTACCCTGAGCTTTGGGCTAATCAAGGTACTGACAGCTGGGCCTGATGCTTAAAAAAAGGCAAGAAAACAACTCCTTGAAAGTACATACCCTTTAGGAAGAAATGTCAGCTTAGCTCCCTTGGGCACCAGAGGGGTTGGAAAACCCAGACCTACTGGGATGAGAACTGTGAGGAGGGAATTTAGAGATGAGTGGAGATTTGTGGAAGCAAAGCAAAGTAAAGGAAAGATGGAATTTGGAGATTTGTGGAAGCAAAGCAAAGTAAAGGAAAGATGGAATTTAACAGCTGCCCTTTCCATCGTTGGAGATGATGACGAGATGAAAAACCTTTTAGAATTTTCTTGCTGCAAGAATATGCAGCAAATATCTTACTCCAGTAAAGGACTTGAGAAATTATCCGGGTTGACTAAATTAAGATAAAGAAGAAATCAAGACTGTATGTGTCTCACTGATGACTATTAGATTAGGCAATAATAATAACTATTTCTCTGTCAAATATCTGTGAAATTAGTTTTTAATTTTAAATGAGCAACTTTGTTTGAGACTAAGCAACCCTACAAAATATACTTTGATAGAATTGAATGTTGGGAGACCTTATAACTTATAAGGCCCTGCAAATCATGCTTTCTTTGAGTAGAGTGCTGTGAGCCATAATAACACGTAGAAAGCATACATTCGTGTTAGTAAATTTACCTGAGACTTAGAGCTACAAATAGCACTAATTCTGATAGGGTTAACCTAATGAAACATCTTGCTCACTTAGAATAAATACAGTAATAATTCTTGTGGGTAAAAACATGACAATAGCTAAGAATTTCTAAAAAAATAGATAAATAAAAAAGTAAAGTGTTAAGAAAATGACAGATAGTTTTCATTTAAGAACAGTTAATACCAGAACAACACTTTCACTGAGAAGGGAAGCTAATATGAAAAACAGGAACAGCTGGAGAAATAGCTTTTACTTTAGATGAAATCCGGTGGATTGGTGGATAACTTTTTAAGAATTATCGGTTCCTGTCAAACCCAATTGTTTTAATGTGAATTCTATGAGCCCCGGAAATATGAAACGAACCTCATATCTTTATGATGAATTACCCAGTGATAAATTGTGTACGTGCTTCACTTGGGTAATTTGCTAGAAGAAAAGAGCCAACTATAAGATAATGCCCTAATACTATGATTTTAAAAAAAATCTAGCAGCAACTGACCATCCTATTTTCACACCATTTGTTTTGTGGGACATAACGCAACCCAGAAAACTCTTACATTACAAGATTAATTTAGACAACATACTGCCTCAAATACTTATTTGGGATGAGAAACTCTATTAGCACTAATATTACTCCCGTTGTGGCGATACCCGAAGTGCTATAATAAAATGTATTACAGAAACCACTTTCCCCAGCTCTTATGAGCTACTGTGAGACAGACAGTATGGATATGGACAACAAACTCACTAAATTTTGTAAGATTACCAGTGTCCGGGTTGCAATCTGTATGGGTCTTGTTACAAAACCAACACCTACGTAACTTACATAGATATGCATCCTGCTAAAATAAGCTTGGCCAGATACCAGCATAAAGACAAATTAACGTTTATCTAAATCCTTATATGATTGTATCATTTTATTTTGTGTTTATTTTTATACAAACATCTTTTGAAAGACAAAATTTACCCCTGAGTGAGGCTTAGCTTTGGAGAAATGATTGACAGAGGTTATTCTTCTTTGATGATAAAGGTGGCATAGGGAGGCAGCAGTACGGAAGGAAATACAATTAGAAGTCAAACGAAGCTTCAGTTAGGCGTCCATTCCTGTCAATCCCATTTCATCAGCAGTGAACTTATGAAGTGAAGCCTTATTCCATATCTTGCCATGCCTGCCATACATAGCAGCCTTGCAAATTATTGAAAGAGACTTTAATATATCTGAAAGTATTCCATCTCATGTTGTCCTTGATGGTACACAGATAGAAGTTTTTTTTATCCTTTTATCCTTTTCATTTATAATACAGGGTATCCATAAAGCTCCAGTACCATTACAAGTATTATAACATAGAGTAATGCAGTTTTTTTGTAAAATGTTCTATTTCCTCAGTTTTACATTTCTAGTTTAGGAGAAAAAACCTTCCCAGTAATGAGAGCAAAATTTGAGATGGGAATGGATCAGTCTCACACTGAGACACTTTTACCAGACCTAATAAAACTCCAGACTTTTTGTGAGTTGGTTCATCCCGGTTTAAAATGAGTTTTGAGAAAGACAAACTGAATTAACTTATAAAAGAGGAGTAAAAATCAGTTCCCTAAACAGAAAAGTGAAATTGTAAATGTTACTGGAAGGAAAATCAGGGAAACATTTGATGGCTTTGAATTGCAATACATGTTTGTTGTCTTCCAGGGACCATTTTAGTTGCAATGGTTACAGTAGACAAATTATCTCATAAAATAGAAGTAAGAGTTGATATTAAATATTTTATACAAATCAAGATTTTTGGAGATCTGTCTATCACGAGGACATACTGTTACTCTTCCATATTTTGAATGGTTTGGCCTTCAGGACTTGACGACCACCAAGTGCTATCTAGTTCATTATTCTAACACTTAGCATTTATCTCTTGGACCCTTGTTAGTGGTGCATGTTTCATAAAACTTTCCACGATTCTGATCACTGTTTGCACACATTCATATCCTATTATTTACCAGACTTACACCTCGGTTTCTGAGGCTTAACGCCACACTCAGTTTTCCAGAAATCTTGTAAAGGATGTTGACTGAATTATTGAATGATCTTCCTCCTAATGTAGTAGTTGACTCTTTGGAATTTCAGGTCAGATTTTTTGTCTTATTTAGGCTCACGTGAGTCGTTTTATGAGACTCAGTAGTGAGTCTCTTATATATGAAACTCGTGTGAGTCTCACTTTTTGTTTTCTTATTTAGTTTATTCAGAACCTGGATATTTTTCGTGCTGGGCTGTTTTCCCTTTGGGACCCTTGCACATGTTGTATTCTGCTTTCCCAACTTTACCGGCTGGAGTTGCAGTTTTGCCTTAAAGTAACGAAATTAGTTATGTCGCTGAAGGTACAAAAATAGGCACACGCTACCTTGTTGTTAATATTATTATTGTATTGTTCTTGTTGCTCAAGGTAGTTTTGATGCAGTTATTGTTGTTGGATATAAGCAAATATTCATATTGAACATGCCAGTAGCCAATTAACTTACCAGCAAAGATTCAACAAGCTAGAAAGGCACATGGACGAAAGTTAACAAACAATTAGATATTTAAAAAACTGGCGAAAAAAAGTTACATTTTTGCATATTGCTTTAAAATCCGTGTAGAATTGGACCCCCTCTTAATCTTCTGATAATCAGAAAACACCATTTTGGTGTTGTACATTAAAAGGAAGAGAAAATATTTGGCACTGGACAAGGTGAGAACATGGCACCTGAACTTGATGGTAATGCTGAGTCTCCACAAGCGCGTAGTACATATTATCTGTTCTTGGAGAATAGGCACAACAGGTTTAAACGGAAGTTGCCTAATGGAACGGAGGAGATTAGGAAAGATGGCCAGTGAGGATATATCCTTGGGATGGATTAAATCATAAATACCACTTCGAGCAATCCTGTCTACAAGATAAGGGTTGCAGGAAGCTGCTGACATACCGACATGAGAATAATATCCGAGTAATACTAGTAAAATAAAAATCTAAATCTTGTGGCACTGATACCACGATTAGTGTAGGCACATGATACTTTACATTCATTCCAGTTGTCTGGGAGTGCTAGGTTATATATTCCTATTTAAGTAAAAAAGAAAGCTTTGAATCAAAGGTAATATCCGGTGTTGTCTGTCCAATATTCAGATATGTCAGTTACACTGCAAATTTGCCTATGGAAAGCGGGTCTCAGCTTATGATCAGCTGATCAAATACGTCCTAGGTTTGAGTGCTTCAGCCTTATACCTTTGCCAGTAGCACTTACTGATTTATTTCATATTGCTCGTAGGCGTAGCAACAACTTCATTGTCCATTTAGGGCACGAACAACTGTAAGAGGCGTTACAGCTTTGTCACTCTCTAATATCTCAGTTTTAACCAACAATAATGTCACTCTTAAAGATTACAAACCATAAAACTTCATAAACAATATAGTCAGGTATGGGGCACCCATCAGTTATACAAGTTAGATGAGCAGAGTGCTAATATATATACTAGCTGTCAGTAGGTAGTTCTTATGACAGGGCGTTGTAGAAGTCCCACCAACATTAGGGCTCATAGAATCAGTTGTCATTTTGTAGCATTTGCTGGTGTCCCTGAAAAAGAATGATAAAAACTGTCATTATTATTGCTATTATCTTCTTATTTACTTCTCAGAGCCACAGTTAATGATCTTAATAAAGTCTTTGACACACTGGGAATTTCACATAATGAAGATTAATTGATGCTAAGAGATTTTATAATGTAGGATTTGGTAATATTGTTACGGAGTAACAGTTGAGAAATCAGACCACTCATCCATCTAAGAAACAGAACGGAATTGTAGATAAGAAAGATGGCGGAACAATTTCATTTAGCATAAGCTTTTGTGATAAAATGTGTAGTTTTGCTTAAGAAATACTTCTCACGATATCACTTGCAGTTTTTAATTTTTTGGCGGGGATGGTGTGTGAAAGATGGAGAAATCATTTCTTTTAGCATACGCTTTTTGTGATCAAATTTTCGTTTTGTTTAAAAGATATTTGTTACGATTATACTTGCAGTTTTTTGTCTGTTGGGGGAGGGGGGGGGGGGGGGCGGCATTGGGTGTGTGGGTGGGGAGAACCAGAAGAGTTGGAAGACTCAGGCATACTTAGATGAGAAACGATAAAGCACAGGAGAGAGACGAAGGGCGGAATTTCGCAGATGGCTTTTGCGTCACACGGCGTTTGGGGGTTGGGGGTGATGGCGATGTTTTCTTAAAAAAAAAAAAAAAAAAAAAACCTGACGATATATCGTGGGCGTTAATAAGAACCGGTAAATTTTTATTTGTATACATCTTGTATGAGTTTATCCAATTATAAACTTTGTGAAAAACTGTAGTGTAATTTACAAAATGTGAAATAAAAATAATAATATAAGTAAAAACATATCCTTCGGGCCAGCCCTGTTACAGTTGATAATCATCTCAATGGTCTGGTAAAATTATTTTAATAGTTTGTTGGGTTTTGTACATCAAGTTTTTACGTCCGAAAATTCTTGATATTTAAGAAACATCACATTAGCTTCTAACAGTTGCCAGTTTTTTGTAATTGCTAGTAATTTTTTTTATGTAATGACGTAGAATAAGTTAGTGTTTATGAATGAAATCCCGGTCAAAATTATTTAGGTTTCTTCTGCACTGAATTGATTTGGGGCTGAAAGGAAGATTACTCCGACAGACAAGAATTATTTGATGTTTACAAACTTGACACGATTAGACGTTTATTAAAGCCAGTATAGATCACTCGTGAAATGCACTTCTTAATTCGCTCCCTTATATATTGACCACCCAAACACCTCGGCGTCAAATCTAGAACTGCACCTAAAGTCACCTACATCACGTTGTATGAGAGGAGGCGCGTTACGTGTGTCGACGCGCTCGATTTATTAGAAGTTTCTTTGGCTCTCGGGGGGGTATTTACCCAAACGATCAAGACCTCCTGATGTACTGTGCATCTGAGAGGCAATTCTGAGACACTGTTTACTCATTTTCTGCCTCTTGTTGTACAAAGGGAAATCGAGTTAGTTTTGCGCATCGGTAGACAGGTGTTTTCTATATTTATTTCCCCCCCAGATAATGAGAATTGTCGTATCTCCTTTGGGGCTTGACCTAGTCGCTCGCAGCACACAGTAAACTAAGATTATGCGGCCATAAGAGCAAATGAGAAGCGCTCATAATTTTCGAGTAAGAAAAGGAAGAGAAAGAAAAGGAGAAAGCAAGAAATATAAAACAAGGGATGATCTGAGTAGGAAAAGGAAAAGAATAAAAGGAGAACGTAAAAAATATAAAAGAAGGGAGGATCTGAGTAAGAAAAGCAAAAGAAAGGAGAAAGTAATATAAAATAGGGAGGACCTGACTAAGAAAAGCAAAATAAAGAAAGGAGAAAGTAAGAATTATAAAGTAGGGAGGATCTGAGTGGAAAAGCGAAAGAAAAAGAAATTTAAAATAGGGAGGATCTGAGTAGGAAAAGCAAAAGAAAGAAAGAAAGAAAGTAAGAAATATGAAATAGGGAGGATCTGAGTAAGAAAAGCAAAAGAAAGGAGAAAGAAATATAAAATAGGGAGGACCTGAGTAAGAGAAGCAAAAGAAAGAAAGGAGATAGTAAGAAATGTAAAACAGGGAGGATCTGAGTATGAAAAGCAAAAGAAAGAACGGAGAAAGAATGAATATGAAAAAAGGGGGAGGAGAGCCTTCAGTCTCCCCAAAGCAAGCGCAGTGCCAAATTTGCCTTGGTCCCCTGAAAAGACGTCCTCTTGAAACTTGGCACTAGTTAAGGAGGAAATGTCCCGGTAAGTGCCAGAAGTTTGTGTTATATGGCACTTGCTGACAATTTTTTTTTTTTTATCCCGGGAATTTAATTGTAGAACCTGTGAAAAAGGTCGATGTATTTCACCTTTGAATTTCTACACTTGGTAACAATTTGAATCAATATCCTGATATTTTTGATACCATGAAATGATTTGGCATTTTTAAGCATTTACCATTAAATTTCAATATCCTTGAGCAGTCATTAGGATAATGTCAGAGCTTTTTTTGTAATTTCAGTTTTATATGTATTCGTCGGGGAGAATTTTATTGGTTAATTTGGATGAAAAGTACTCGTTCTTTTTGAAGGTACACTTTACCATGAATTTGTTAAATTTCCTACGTCGCTCAAAAATCTTCTTAAAATATGACGGTTGATTTTGAGGTGATTTTTTTGTTGTGGGGGGGGGGGGGGGTGTAGGGGCCGGGGGATTGGGGTTTATGACACTGTTAACCTGTAGCATGCTCAGTTTACCCTAACCCTCAGCTCATTAATCCTAATGGGGTCAAGGGAATGTCATACTTCCCAAACGGCCATTGGCTGCCCATTATCATTTCCTAATACCCCATTTTGAGGGTACGATGTCCTCTTCATTCTCTCAGATTACTAGCGCGCCCCCCAACCTGCCCCATCCCGCCCCATCCCACTCTCCCTTCTCGTTTCTTCTATCCAGAGTCACTGCAGCCCCCCTCCCCCCTTCCCCCCACAATTTGTCCTATCCAGAGTCAATGTCCCATTCGCGTCCTACCCTTTTTCACCTGTTGGGTGATATCCTGCGTTCCTACAATAATGGAGTCGTGTCACGCACGTCGAAGGATCTGTCGTCGTGCTGGTGGCGGACCATCCCATAAACTTTCCCATACATTCTTGTGTGTGTGTGTGTGTGTTTTTTTTTTTTTTTTTTTTTTTTTTTTACCATTATCATCGTCAAGTTTAAAAGTCGCAACGCCGCCCCTATCCTCTTTGTAATGCCTTCGTATTAACAGACGGTACATGGACCTTCTTTTTCGTTGATGGGGGCGAAGCCTCTAATTTCTGTTTTGAGGAATGACGGGGCAATTACGCACGAGCTGTGGCCTTACTACGCATCGTTATTATTTAACGTGAACAGTTCTTATGGCGACGTGGTTGCCGCCTACTGACAGTTATCTACCTCTCTTTACTTTAAATACACACACACACACACACACACAACGTTTTTGGTAAAATTTCTGGAATAAATCTCTCTCTCTCTCTCTCTCTCTCTCTCTCTCTCTCTCTCTCTCTCCTCTCTCTCTCTCTCTCATATACACACAGAAACGTTTTTGGTCAAATTTTTGGAATAAAGTCTCTCTCTCTCTCTCTCTCTCTCTCTCTCTCTCTCTCTTCTCCCTCTCTTCATTTTTACACACGAAACGTTTTTGGTCAAATTTTTGGAATAAAGTCTCTCTCTCTCCTCGTCTCTCTCAGCATTACCAGTCTCTCGTTTTTGGTCAAATTTTTGGAATAAAGTCTCTCTCACACATACACACACACAAACGTTTTTGTAAAATTTTTGGAATAAAGTCTCTCTCTCTCTCTCTCTCTCTCTCTCTCTCTCTCTCTCTCTCGTGTGCCTGCGTGCGTGTTCCATGCACGCTTTATGTCCTCGTATTCCCTTTGATGTATTTTGAGCATTTAATGGCTTCCGAGACCATCATTCATTTCTGGTTGACGCGAGACATGATTACTGGACACTCCCGAATCTCTAATGGATATTTTCGAGTATTAGAGGACAATTTAGTAAAAGCAACCTCTATTATCCTGTCTAGTCGAGTTTGCAATATGCACAGAGTTCGTGACTGATTTCCAAGAAGGGAATAATGTCAAAGTTTCCGCCGCGAATACTGAACAGGGTCGTTTTGGGGGTTTATAAGTTTAGTGGTATGGTTTGAATTGCTTGTTCAAGTGAAATATTATTATTCTTTTTTTCTCTCTCTCTCTTAATTTCGTAGGAATACCAAAGGCCACGATAAATCATTTTGAAGCTCGTATTTTTTTTATGCAAGTTGGTCACATTGGCATGATTGATTTTCCAATGTTTGAAAAGTAAGAATGTTTTTCTTTTGTAAATGCACTTCAAAAATATCTCGGAATTACACGTTTCTTTGTCTCTTCTGGTGCCTCGTCTCCTATTTCGTATAAGAGTGAATGAACCCAAGTCATTTCATATTAGATTAACTTGTATAGTATCTTTGTTAGTACAATTAGATTTACTCATAGTATCTTTGTTGGTACAATTACTTACTTATTATTAGTTTTTTTTAACTTAATGAATGGGAGAGATGTGTATTTCTGGGTTAAGTATTCAAGTAACTTCCTTTTGTCTTTGCCCCTATGAAACAAAAACCTTGGCTGGTTCCTACCAGACTGGGATTAACTGATACCATTGCTTAAGAAAATAATGAAGACAAAGGCGATGGGTTGCTTTTCTTTATAGTATGTTTTAAATTAAGTTTTTGAACGTAAATTTTACCTTGGTAGTAGTGTGTAGTGTGGGCATCCAAAAATAGTAGAGAACTGAGAAGTATTTTAAGTCCACTGCACGTGGGCATTTATGCATCATTGTATGGATATTTTCAAGTTACGTGGTTTTATGCAACGAACAAGTGTTGCCACGCCAATTAAAACATTTATTTTAAAATTCGACTTAATTATAAAGGGGGAAGATTTCAGTGCCATTTCAGTCCTAATGAATACTGTGACTTCCAGTTGTGAAAACCATTTGGAATAAGTTCAAGAAATGTAAGTTTTAAAACGTTTTCTGGGAATTATTTGATAATATATCAGTTGCTAAAGTAAGGGCATTTTTAGTTTTTAAGCTGCCAGGGAATAGCCCTTGAATGCAGTAAGTAAATGATTTGTAGAATCTGTAGAAAATGAGCAAAGAGAAGGAATTTGAACGATATTTATTACAAGATTTTATAGTGATTACTGTTGGTGACTGGCGCTACGCATCTAGTATTAAATGACATTGGCCTGGGAGACCAGTTTAGTTTCTGTAAGCAAATGCCTAATTTTTAAGTCATTATTTCCAAAAACATTACGTGGTTATCAGAAACTGTAACCTTCAATAATGGAATATTAGACTAATGCATTTAGAACCAATGGTTGAACTACATAGTATATTCTGTTAGGGACCCTGTATCACTGGGTCAGTAGATGTAGTGAAACGTAGTTTCTTAGCCTATGCATCTCCACTAGGTACTGTAGGTATTTTTTGCAAGTTCTGTAATAAAAATTACTTATTTATCCATAGCAAAATTCTTATTGTTACGGGACTGCCTATTTTTCAGTTGGCCTCTCGACCTAAGAGAAGTTTCAGTAATTTTTAGATTGAATGGAAAATTTCATTGCTCTGCCTTCTACTAGGTTTGTTTAGCATCATCATCCAGTTAATCAGGTACTTTTAAGAGGTCACTCATTCTGTAAAACTGCTGAAATGCTGAGCAGAGAATTGGTTATCTTGACGCATGAACGTAGCCCCAGAGACAAAAGTACATGAATTGATGTTTCAAATAGAAAAATTTTTTTTAACCTAGAGAGCAACTAACAACTTTTTTTTTAATCTGAGACATAATATGCACCTGAATATGAGGGAAAAATTGGTAGCTGTTGAATCATTGCTTGCATATTGTTAAATTATGTTTTCAGTAGTTTTTCCATTGTGAATATTTGTCCTTTAGAATTTACTAAATTTACTATAAGTTTTATAAAAATGACCATCATCAAAAATACTTGGGTAAATCCAAAATATATTAATGGCAAATGTTTACTTGGGGGTAAATTCAAAATATATTAATGGCAAAGGTTACGTTGACATAGAAAGACTCATCTTTTTGTTATTCTTTAAAAGAAAAATGTTGTTGACCTCCGGAATGAAAATCCAAACCAGTGAAATGTTCATACTTTTAACATTACTAGTAAGGTTAAAAACAGGTGATAATTGAACAAGAACAACAAAACTTGTACAAGAATAACAAAACTGGTAACCAGATATCTAAAACTGATTTGACAACACAAAGTTACAGAATATAAGTACTCTTGAACGTGTTTTCAGAAAACAATGGCTTCCCTTTCATCTGTATTCGTAGTGCAAAAAGATTTAAATTGTGAAAAGTGAGTGGAAATCCTTTACGCATTGCCTTGCAACATTATCTATGCTTATGTTGCCAGAGCACAAGGAATTTTCTTAAAAAAGGAACTTTTTCTGTCAGGGCTAAAGTAAATCGCATGCCAGGACATAGTTTAGTAAAAGACGTATTTTCACTTACCCAGGAGGGAACAATTTGCTACGTTGATATTGATGGTGAAATGGGCAATTTCAGTTTGTAATCCAACGTCAGAGAAAGGCATTACTTTGCTAGAATTTTTGGAAGGTGCTGTTTGTAGTGACTTGATTGTAGTCTTGCAGACCTCTGCCATAGGTATAGAGTCTAGTTGCTGTCTTCTTTACCATCAGATGCGAGGCCGGACTGGCATAACCTGGAATTAAATGCTTGCATGAAAATATCTTTAAAAATACGTGTAAAATAGGCATTGTGAATTAACAAACAGTGCTAACATGTAAACTGATCCAGAATTTACTTCTCAAGAAGATGTCTACTGTATTAACTTTCTTATTGTTTGAAGTTTGATGATGAATCATTACAAGATGTTTAAGAATAGCTTTGAGTTTTCATTCACAAAGTGAATGAGGTACACTGTCTGAATCCTCCTCCCTTCTCCTTTACAAATAATAACAGTCGGAATAGAGGACATTTCGAAGTTATGCAAAATGTTGATCTATGAGGAAATATAAGTGACTTAAAACTAATTATTCATATAGCAGTTTGCATGGTTTGTATAATCTACTTTCCAGTAATAACGTCTTGAATTTGGAGTATTGCTACAGTCCATCCGTCCAGTGTTATTTTAGATACTTTATGAATTTAAAACATCTCTGATGAAACATCTGTGACGAGCTTTGGCTGCACCTCTCACGATGTTGAGTTCCTGCTGAAAAAGACGTCAAAACTTATTATCATTAGTAATGTACAGTGAACACCTGATCATTTTAATTTTCGTAATAAGTAGGGACAGTGTCAGGTCTTATAAGCATAATTACTAACGTTGGTAAAAATGTCAATTTAGATTAAGTAGTGGTAAGAGGCCTGTCGGCTTCATTTTGTAATGTTATTTTTTTATTTTGTCCATTTTTTACTGAAATTGCTGGAATGTACGTGTATTCTTGGAGTTACAGTTATTGTTGGATTCAAGGAGTCTGAAAATAAAAAATTTTTAATAGAAGGATTCAGAGTGCCTGCAAATGATTTTTTTTCTTTGAAAACAGAAAAAGCTTAAAAAAATATTTTTTCTAGTCAGAATTAAAGAACCTGAAAATAATATTTTTTTTTTCAAAAAACATACAGGGTGAAATATTCTATTGAATATTAAAAAAAATGTGGATCATATTCTGTCGAATATTAAAAAAAAGATGAGTATCCTTAGTTCAGAATATCAAGATGACTTCTCAGATGTTGGTTATCGGAACATGTTTCATTATTCTTTCGCCTTTACCTGCTTACCCTTATTTATTTATGGGTGTCGAATCTCCAACCCGCCAATTTCCATGTAAAACATAAACGAGAGCCGAGATATGTATGAATACATTTTCCATGGGTTACCTTTTTTTTTCTTTTTTTTTTTTCTTAGCATAGATGAAGATCACAGCCTTCATTTTTACAAGATGAAGATCACAGCCTTCATTTTGACAGGGGATTATGGACCTAGAATAAAGAAAAAAATGACACTGAACATTGAACTGAACTGCTACAGCATTTGAACTTGCGAGGTGAATCCTTTCATCACTTCTCTTAGATAGAATAAGAGATTATCTACAGCTTTTCGAACATAAATCAAGATGTATGGTTTGGGCGTTATCCTGAAATTTAAATGACCAGAGTTCCCGAGGCAATCTCGACCAGCATCAGCATTCCCGGACTTACGATGAACTCTCAATCGGCGTTTTCGTTCTCTTCACAACTCAGTCCGTCCAAATCCAATGCGATAATGTATTTCCTTAAAGGGACGTTAAGCCAAATTTACCCTTAAGAAAGGTCGGAGGGGCGGAGCCATTGTTCATTAATTATATCTCTCCGAGGAATTTATACCCCGAAATTGCAGTATAATGTCGTCAATTATAAATGTAGGACTGGCACGCCAGCCCGCGTTAACGCCTCTGTGGAGGGCGTCGGTAAGGGTCATTTTGCCCCGTCTGGCAGACAGTCCTTCCTACTCGTTAGTGATTGGTCTGCATAAATCAAATTATTTTTAAGACTCGGATCCCAGGCCTTTTGCCTCCTCCTCCTCCTCCTCCTCCTCCTCCTCCTCCTCCTCCTCCACCTCCTCCTCCTCCTCACATACACACACATGCATACATACATACATACATACATACACACATACAACACCATGTCAACTTTTTTTTTACTGAAAGAAGGAATGAGTCATGTGAAATAACCTCTCGTGGTTACCCGTTGAGTTCAGTCTTTCCTGGAAGCGATACATCACTGTTCTCTTGAAGGGATGTTTAAGAAAAAAAAAAAAAACTTTTAAAACTCGTAACCAAGGAAGCAAGCAGCAGCAGCAGCAGCAGCATCATCCTCCTCCTCCTCCTCCTCTCAGACCACATCTGTGCATGTCAAATGACTTTGAATTTTGATTTTGTAGTGATTCGGTGTGCAAGCAAACACTCACTGGCATATTCTATAGTTTATTAGTTTTGTTGACTACAATGTACATTATTCCACTTGACGTAGGAGGCTTAAAGAGGACCCCTAGATGTTCCAAACATTATTTTTTGAAACAATAATCATATCTGTACATGATTCAACCCTTCTGGACAAACATATTTATACTAATGATGATGAAAAAATAATCATGATAAAATTTGGCCAACTGCAAAGTAACACCTTGCAACGACTGTGATAAAGTTACACAAGAAAGAAAAACAACAACAGAAATAATAATAATAATAATAATAATAATAATAATAATAATAATAATAATAATAATAATAATAATAATAATAATAATATAAGAAGAAGAAACAATGCCATATTCAACGCCTTATGATAATAATCAATAATTACAGTTTGTTTTTATTTCTTCATAAACCTAAAAACGCTCAGATGAGAAATGGGGGAAAAATAAAGGAGTGGTCCATTTGCAGAGATGAGAACATAAAATTCTCAGTAATAATGATAACAACAATAATAATTATAATAATAATAAGAATAAGAATAATGATAACAGACAAGCGTTCGGAGCTGCCATGATTTAGTCGAACGCCGTTTTATTTATGTATTTATTTATGTTTTTACTTTAAATAGGTCTAGAAGGGTACACACTTACAGACACAGACTTAGGCATGTTCCGATGTGCAAAGACGAACGTCAGTTGTGTGTGTATGTATGTGTAACTGGTCATATGTATACATATGTATACAAAGTATGCAACAACAACGAAAAAGATCGTAGCTCTAAATGCTAGTCAATACACAAATACAACTGCTATATGTCTTACTGGGTTTCGTAGAGATTAGAAAAGAAATATTACAAAAGAAGGGGGTGGGGGTGTGGAAAAGAACCACATGAATGGAGAGAGTGTGAGTGAGTGGGCGAGTGAGAGAGGGAGACCTTTGTTTTTGGGAGAGGTAGGAGTTGTGAGGGGGGAGGGGGTGAATTGACGTTCATTTTTGCACCGCAAAACACGTCTTGAGGAATATAGGTCAGTAAGGACAATGAAAGCTTGTCGCCAGGAAGCTTTGTTTGTTTGTAAGACGTTTTTCTATATATATATATTTTTTGGTCCTGATGTTCTCTTACGTGACAAAAAAGATCCTAATCTGAAGCTGCTCCTTTCTTTTATTTTTATTTATTTATTTATATATATTTTTGAGCCCGGGCAAGTGTCCTTCCCTCCACTTCAGAAAGAGAGAAGTGATGGTGTCACTGAAAGCGTTCCCTCCCATCTCTCTTCCTCCATTCATTCCCTCCTCCTCCTCCTCCTCCTCCTCCTCCTCCTCCTCCTCCTCCTCCTCCTCGCCTCCCCTTCCGTTTCTGAGGGACGGGAGGAAGAGAGCAGTAAAAGAAATCTTGGCAGTCAGTAACGAAGGAAAACTTGGCCTTTGCTTAGGCAGGTCTTGACAAGGCTATGAAGCCTTTCTATGAACGAGCATCTTTTAAATCATTCTTTGGAGCAGACGTGTTTGTGTATGTGTGTGTGTGTGTAATGACTGACTGACTGATTGATTGATTGCTGTTGTTGTTGTTGTTGTTGTTGTTCTTGAAGTTACAGAGAGGCTTCCCAGGAGAGCCATCATCTCACCCCTGACCCTGGTTATTTCTAGAAGCACGGTTGTCTGAATGGCCCACGCAGACCCAGATGTCCAGATGTCCAATTCTTGAGGTATCGATATAAGAAGGACGGCAAAGGGTTGCAAAGGAACGTGGGAAAATAAATACTGTGTTGATTTCGAAAAAAAAAAACTGCTTTTCTTTCAATTTTCTCTTGAAGAGCTTTCAAACTCGAGCTTTGAAAAGATCTGGAATGAAAATGATAAGCTCTTATTTCTCTCAAGATTACTTTGTTGAACGCGAGCTATGGAAATATTTTAAAACCTGGAAAAGAGTGATAAGCTCTTAATGCCAAATCGTAATCTCTGATTGTTCTTTTAAATGGCCCATATATATATATAAAAAAGAATTCGCCTTGACTGGTTATGATGCCAGTTTCGAAAAAATCCCAAGAGCATAAAAATAAATAGACTGGAGATGAAAAAAGAATATTAAACTGACGGGTTTGATCCAAGAATGACATTACAGCAAGTTTGGAGCGAATGCAAAACGATGAGATAAAAAGAAAGAAGAAAAAATACGAAGAAAATAGAGGTTAGTGCTATTTACATTCAGGAGTGACCCCGTGGGAGGGAGTAACCCCGCGTGAACTTAGCCCTGCCGTTTCTGAAGACATTATTAATATTGATCCGTCACTTTTTTGTTTTCCTTCTGTTCCTTGACTTTCCTTTCCATAGACCTTCCGTGGACGACACCATGTCTTCGAAAGCCCTAGGTCTAAGCGGCCGGACAGACCTACACGGACAGAACATGTAGACTTTATGTACACCTACTATGTATAACACTGGGATGGCTTAAATAATAATAATGAAAAAATGTGTCCTAGCCTGTTCTGTGGTTTTGTACGCATTTAACAATAATGTTGCCTATTACAAATACAATAATAAAGATGAAACAATGTACACGCATTTTATAACAAAGACATATTATTTTTATTGGCCTACTCGTCTTCAGCCAATAATGATTGTTAAGGTGAGCAACGCTATTGCCATTTGTGTTTTGTTCCTCTTCTTTTGTTTATTATTTTTTTCCCATGTTTTTTTTTTTATTTTTATTTGAAACTGAATCCTGACGAGTGTGTAAAGAAACCCGCTCGAGGCTTTCCGTACCGAGCCTCAGGAGGTTTCGTAGAAACTAAACATACCTTCAAAGTTCTGTTTTACTCTGTATTTTTTATTATTTGATCTGCGATTCTCTGACTGCTGTTTCTTTAAATTAGTGAACAACATCTAAAGAGCGTATGTAGTGCACAAAAAATCATCCG
Source organism: Macrobrachium nipponense (assembly GCF_015104395.2). Lineage (NCBI taxonomy): Eukaryota > Metazoa > Arthropoda > Malacostraca > Decapoda > Palaemonidae > Macrobrachium > Macrobrachium nipponense. The sequence goes on along the minus strand of NC_087203.1, from coordinate 112,233,308 downwards.
CGAAGAAGTTGGAGGAGGAGGAGGAATAGGAATAGGAATAGGATTTGGAGGGGGAATGGTAGGGCGGAGAGAGAGGACGCAGCCCATCATCATTGCTCAGCTTTTACGAAAAGCTGGAAGCGGCTGCAGATGATGAGTCTGAGCACCATGGAAGAATGCTGAGGGTGGGTCCCTCCGCCCCCCTTGGCGGGGGGCCGGGTGAATCCAACAACAGTGACAGAAGACTCTGGTGACAACTTCAGATAAACAATCCTCTCTTGAGTTTGCAATGGGATCCCCCCCTCACCTGATCGTGACTGATGGAGTGAGTGAGGGAGGGAATGGAGAGTCAGGATTTGTTTTGGGTTGGAGGGAAGGAATAAGAAGAAGAGGATGGAAGTGGGTTGGGGACGTTGGGGGGTGGGGTGAGGAAGAGAAGAAAGAGGAGAATCAGCTACATTAACTGTACTAATAAGCGAACAATAGAAAAATCTTATGAGACTTTTTACATGGAGTATTGTCAGTGCATCGTAATATTTATACATGGTCCTACTAAAAAACACATTGTGCAGTCAGCCGCATGTAAGTACAAATTATTTGGCATAACATACGATGAATAAAAGGTTTTTTATTAATTTTTATACAGCAGCTTAGCATACGCATAGCCATTTTGAAAACACACATGGAGAGAGAGAGAGAGAGAGAGAGAGAGAGAGAGAGAGAGAGATAGAAGTAGAGGGAGTTAGAGTTAGAGAGAGAGAGAGAGTGAAAGATAGATAGATAGAGAGATAGAGAAAGAGAGAGAAATGACCAACAGAAAATCTTACACGTATCTTTTTACTTAAAACTTCACAAAGGACATTTATAAAATTACTTACAATTTTAAACATCTATGGATACACTTTTTTTGTAGAACACACTGACACCAAGGTGGATACATCAGTACACAGCACTTTTCCGCATTACACGTGCATGGTTCCTCTTGCAGTTATTCTTTTTGTAATTAATATATATGTATTTATATATATATGTAGCTTATCTGGCATGCCCTTGGCCTTATGAACTTGGTACGTACATTTGTCCCAAAAAAGATTATACAGCTTATTTCTTAGGTCTGTCTGAAAGGTCCACATATTGTTAAAAAAATATTTGACACCGAAGAGATTTACAAGCGAACTCTCTCTCTCTTTTGCTTGAACAGTGTGATCCCTTGAGCTCACTTTTTTTCATCTATTTTTTTTTATCTTATTTTAAAGAAATGAGTTCCCACGGGTTTATATGTCTTGTCATTGTATCATCACTACCATCGTCACCGTCATCATCATCATCATTATCATCATTCATTATCATCATCATCATCATCCTCGACGCTTAAGAACATCGCGGAACACTTTAAACCGTCATTGATTCACGTGGGAGCTTTTGGGTGATGACGTTTGCGAGGACAGGGTATCTTTTCTCTATTCGGTACAAAATACTGCCTGCCTCGTTAAACGGTCCTAGATCAGTCAAGTCAAAGTTGTATATTTTCATTCTTTGATATTGCGTGCCGCCTCCTCTCCCATTGGATAGAAGAAGACGCAGTAGCAGCAACATCAGCAGCGGTTGTGGTGGTAGTAGTAGTAGTAGTAGTAGTAGCAGTATAGTAGGAGAAGTATTGGTAGTAATAGTGGTAGCAACAGTAGGTCTTGCGGCTAACATAACGTTACGTAAAGGACTTTCTCTATACATCCTTAGCGACAACGGCACTGGTGCAGAAAGTTTGAGACCATCAGTTCGAAGTAGAAACTTATTTTTTCTCTCTTTTTTTTATGTCACCCGTATAGCCTACTTTTAAAAAAATTTTCTATTTAGCACTTGATCTCTTTGATTCATTTTTCTTTCGGTCTCCAATGATAAAGTTTATCACACCCAGGAGAACTCTTCAGCAACAGCGACAAAGTTCAAGTAGGACATGAATGACCAAATACATCAATTCCTGTTCTGTACTGAATGGCACAGACCATTGACAGTACAGAGTCCACCAGACGCATGGATGTGTACATACATACATACATCATACATCGTAGACACTTGACACAGAGCAGAAACTAAAATTGGTAGTGGACAGAGTAATTTCGAGTTACATCAATCAGTGACCTCAGGTTGTTGTGGTAAATTAAGTTAAATTTAATAGATACTAAATGTGAGATATAAATGTATGTGTCTGAGGTGGAATGTAAGGAGTACATTATTTGAAGTGTGATTGATACAGTTTTTTAAAGCTGAAATTTAATCATTTCAGTCCCATGTAAAGTTTACTTTACTTTAAGAGTCATGTTTAAAAAGAAATTAATTTTTCATATCACAAAAGATTCACTTGAATGTGTGTATTTGAAGAGTGAAATGAGTGTCTGGTATAAAAGAAAAATAAGAGGCAATTCATTTACATAGTCTAATTCACTTCAGCCCAAATAGACTTGCATTTTGCATACAGTAACGGAAATCTAAGAAATTAATGAGTACACATTGAATAAATATTTATCCTTATCCTGATGTAAGGGATAAAATGTCACATTACCTGCCTCAAAAAAAAAAACTAATTGATATTGTTCTTAAACAAAGCAACGTGGACATTTTCAATACAATAGTACATTCACTAGTTCTATTCCATAAACTCCTTATCCTCTTCATAAACTCCTTATCTAATTTCGGTGTTGAATTTCCCTGTCATGAATAAGTAAGCATACTACTTGCTTTCAAATCAGCGAAATGTTTGCCTGTACGTGAGGGAGATATACATTCACATGGTGTAATCTATAGTCCATGAGCATACACCTTCGTCTGTGTATAACTGCAACTTCTGAAATGTGATCTGGCTACATATGCTTCCATAGTCCCAACTCCAATGCTACAACCATTCAATAACTTACTTATAAAGATAACACGCCTCCCAATAACAAATACCTAGTAATTTCTACACCTGTTGGACATGCCTCTTAGGTTATACCAACGAATCTATCAAATTGGTCCATTGATCGCTTCCCCTAAAGCAGGCTTCCACTACTTATCTAATCTATTTCCCATTTTGGTTTAACAGAAAGATGTCAATTTAAGGAGCAATCAAATAGAAGAAAAAAAAAAGTTGTGACTTTCAGATTGTGGCGAAGTTCACTCTTTCTGCGTCCTGAAGAAAGCATGTCCAATTTCTTATCCCATATCAGCTCAGTGATAACCCAATTGATACTCTGGCTTTTGAAGTTAACCAATAGTTTTTTTTTAATTTCGTGCAAAAAAATAATGACCCTGAAATAAATGAACTCAGGTAGAATTTTGACTGCAGTCTCTCAAACGATAAAACGGAGAAAAGCCAAAGGCACAATGAAGCCTCATCTGTTCCTTACAAACTATACAAAAAGACCCTGTGGCCTGCTTTGGCAGAAGGTCGCGGTGTGTTGTTGCAGGAGGTCAAACCCAGGTCATGCAACCAGTGCTCTTCTCTGCAGCATCACCACACCACCACCCCCGTTCTGCCTACAGTACAATTCACATTTCTCGCTGGCCTCAGCTATATGTGTGTGTGTATATATATATAAACAGTAATTATTCACACAGATCAATATTACAATTACCATAATTCGGATGAGAGAGGTATCCGAGGGCGAGTCTCCTCACTGAAGAGTGAGGAAGAAGTACCCTGTCAGATTTCCCTAATTCTACTAATTATTCATAGCTTCCAAAATAATATTTAGTAACTTTTAAAGCTCTAATTTAGCATACCAGATATTGCACTAACGCCTCGTCAATCATCATCATCATCATCATCATCGATCAATCAACATCGTAATCATTATCATTGTCATGCGTTAATCCGCACTCATTGAAACTCTCTGCTTGAGGTTTTCCGTACCTACTACATTCACTCTAAAAGGCATTTTAAAACATAATGATGCAAATAAACATAACAGCATCAAAATTAGCAGTACTTAAATGCAGATACCCAAAGAAGAAATGCACAATTTAGCTCTTTTGATGATTGCAGAGAGTTTCAACTACTATTTTTTTGTACTGAGCCATGGTATCTTTGGGGCGTAACATGTACACAACAAAACAGACCCATTACATGTGCACCAACCACGTACACCTGCATGGCGGCTGCGGTCAACTTTTAAATTGATTCCGAAGACAAACATAACAATTCAATTAATACAAATAAATATAATTCATTTACAATGTAACAACTCTCAAGTCACTGCACTACATTAGTTTAAAAAAACAAGAAGAAGAAGCTACTGTATTCTCCTTTTTTCAGAAACTTAAAGCTTAAAACCTTGCTTATTCCTACTTCGATTCTTTCATTTCTGAATTCCAGAGCACTAAACAAGCTAATAAAAACACTAGTCAAATAACATGGAATATTTTACAAAACAGTGGGAGAATTGATTTGCTTTTTTTATTATCTGGGTTAGGAACGGTATCTGGGCATGATGGTTTTATTTTTTACATCTGGGCACAACTGTTCGGTTTCATCACTGCAGTTTCCTGTCGTAGATTCTTTTCCACGAACAAATTCATTCACTGGTCGTTCACTTTTTTTTGTCATCTACTCGAACAAATCAAAGTAAAGGAAATCTAGAATAGAGTCCCTTTTTTCTAACATAGATCTTGATCTTAGAATTCTAAGTCATCCCAGAGCCCCGTGATAAGGAAACTTGAGATCGTTATCAGTTCCTGTCAAACACTGATTCCTGTAAACGTTGTTTTATCACCTCGGAAAATTTTTTTACATTGGTATCATAAAATTGATCCTTTTTATGCTAAACAGAGGAAACCTGGGTGGTTAATTTATGTATGTTTGTGTGTGTGTATGTGTGAATAGAGCTGCTTTTTTGTATCATATTTCGGTTTTCCTTTTTCGGGAGTCAATATTGGGGAGAGAAGAAAAAGTCCTCTAGTGCCTGCAGAGCCTCTGGAAGGCTCCGAGTCGAGCCTCGTGAAGGCTCCAGAGGCGGAGGGCCTCGCAAAGGCTCCAGACCAGAGGGCTCATCTTGGCCTGCAAAATCAAACGCGATGGTAAACTGGTTTAATTTATCACAGTTTCCAAAGGTTGCACTTCACTTGGATCTCGTTATATCAAGAGTCTAGTAGCAGAATATGGTATTTGTTATAAACTGGTGACTGGTCTATTCTATGGATTTGAGGAAAAAAAAAAGTAGATGTTTGCTGAAGTCTTTGTTATTATCATCATTGTTGCGTTCACTGTTTAAGAAGTACTCGAATGTGCATCCTTCCTGGCTTCTTGAAAATTCCATAGGAACACATTTTTTGTCAATACTCCGAAGAACCCCCCCGCGCGCGTTCCGGACCCTGTACCTCAACACCCTACATCTGGAATTTATGGAAACTGGAACCAGTATGAGCTTAATGGCGTCAGGTAACCAAGAAAGGTGAAGGGTTACTTTTATGAAAGGCTTCGCCACCGTCTGCCATTGGAAATGAAAGTGTCTGTTTTTTTTAACCTCATTATTATTGTTATTATTATTATTATTATTATCATTATTATTATTATTATTATTATTATTACTATTATTATTATATTACTATTATCTATTATTATTATTATTATTATTATTATTATTATTATTATTATTATGATTCCAAACACCGAAAAAAAGTACCAGTCCTCCACTTAGACTTAGACATGAGCTATTTGCCTGGTATGAAATAGAATGAACACCAGATTCAATTTCCATATTTCAAGATTGTACTTCAAATGCCTAGCAGCTATTCAAACTAAATTATTTATTTTCTCGAGAGGATGATGAGGGCCGGGGTGGGAGCTGGAAGGGGCGTAGCTCCAGATGGAGTTGTGGACGTGAGAGTAGTTGGGGTGGGCGTGGGCGTGCATGTCATTGGTGCTGGTGGGCGTGATATAGTGATTACTGTTTAAATAAGCACGCCCGAGAGGAGGTGGGGACTGGCCATGACGTTAAGTCGCGGCTGTGGTGTCCCCCCCGGCCCCTCCTCCCGCCGAGGATGCGGATCCTAGCGAAGAGGAGGACGCCGAGGATCCGTTGGAGACTGAAGCTGATGTGTTGGATGCTGGGGGCTGTTCCTTGTTGCTTTTCTTGTCTTCCTGCTGCTGCTTCATTTTCTCCTGCTCTTCTCTCTCCCTCCGGACCTGTTCGTTTATCTCCTTCACCGCCCGCAGCTCTTTCTTCAGCTTCATGCGTCGGTTCTGGAACCAGATTTTCACCTGCGGAGCAGTGGAACTACGTCAGTCAAGGCGCAACATGGATGTACATCTATCAGTCATTAGATATCTAATACATATGAATCTACAGTGTTGGTTTTCAATGTAAAAGTTAGATTAATACCAGAAAAATCCCGTAATATTAAGTAACCTTAAAATTATCATATATATTGCAAGCTCATTAGGCTCATGGACCGCATTTGCTTACTATGCTTAGTCTAGTCATTTCAACTGATGAATTAATCATTTGTGGAACCAGGAATAAATATTCCCAAATAATGGAGAGACTATTTGTAAAGTATGCATGTAATCAAGTCACTGATCAAGGCAACAAACCATTTTGGAGACAGGGTTGCTCTTAACAATTGCCATAGCTTGAAACACACAATAAGTGAGGACACAAGATGAGAATCTCTGCTCATTGAATTTGAAAGTACTCTCAATCTATTTCGTAAAACATTGGTTTGGTTTTAGAAATAACATTTCTCAGCATAAGAATTCCAGTAACATTGGTTTGATTACAAAAAGAACAAATATATTTTTCATTATTTGAATAATCAAGTATATAAACAGAAAAATATGGGTTTTGATATTCGTAACAGTTAAGAGCCGGTTCAGTCTGAAAAAGAACAAAGTCCGTTAACATGAAAGTGAAAAAAATGGTATCAAATTAGGGAAAAGAACATTCATTTTATTCAAGTATGAAAATAATTTTCATTAAGAAATGGAATGTGAGTTTTAACTCCTTAGCTAATTCCGTCGACAAGAAAATTATATTATTCATGACAAACCACAGCATGTTTTTATCAATACATCACTCTAAATACAGGATGATAACTTATTACCATAACCAGAATGGAATTAACAGTACCAAGGGGTTCACTCATTATAAGACATGACAGGACAGCCACTCCATTAAACCATTGTTCTTGGAAACCACCCCGGCCTATTCACACCATCTGCCCTTTTATTAACAGTAATGACAGATACGGATAACCTGTAAAGCATCATTTAGTACTACTACTGCGGAATCTTCAGGGGCCTTGAGGAGGATATGACGAAGGAAGAGTAGAAAAAAAAAAGGGAGTGTGAAATGTGCGTCTAATTTGACACATGAGATCTTGTCACTTTCTAGACCCAAGTTTTAATGACTTTCAAATGTTGTAAGGTTGAATTAGTGTGTAGTCTTTTGTTCAGTTGTCTCTTCGTTCTCATCCTCCTCATCCTCATCATCCTTATCCTCATCTTCTCATCATCTTAGTCTAATGGAAAGAATGAGGCGAAACCGTCCCCCTGACTCGCCGTCTGGCAACGTGTGCTTTGTGCCATTACTTCACATCCTCACACACTCGTATCTCTGGTGTTTTATCTTTAGTGGATCCTCGTGTTTCTCGTTTTTGTATGTGTGCGTGTTCTTTATTCGCCAGATTTTATTTTAGTCTGTCAGTCGCCTTTGTCTACGTGTATCACCCTCGACTTCAGTTTCAACTCTGTTGTTCCCACGGATGATGATATTCTTTTCAACGCTTTCTTTCTATTAGCGATTCGAACATGTAATATTTGTAGACCCTAATTCTGCCCTTTCTCTTAATTCTATTATCATCGTACTTCATTTTCCCTCCCCCACCCCACCTCTTTTTATTCTCCTCGATTCTCGCCAGGGCGATCATCATTATTCCATAATGTTTCCTTAGACCATCAACCACTCCCGTTTCTCTCGATTACTTGTAGCTTGCCCTCGCCTTGTTTTAGTATCACGAGAGCCATTACTCTAAGTGATATGTGACTTTGCGAATGAGACGGAGCACATAATCGTACGTAATCATTAGAGTGTTGAAACATTAATGAAAAGCCGTCAAAAGCGAGGAGGAGATTCAGGGAACGGTTGGGAGAGGAGGACTGACTCTCTTTCTCGAGAGAGAAACGCCTGAAGTCACGATGAGACTAGTGATAGAGCGCATTCATGTATTTTTTCTTTATCTCGGAATGAACCGTAGCGTGACATTATCACCTCGGAATAAATAAAAAAAAAGGGGAGCTTAATATATTCTTGCAACACGGTCACGTTTAAATTCCCTTCTCCCAAGAGATACTCGCGGATATGTCGATATTTGTGGGGTTGACTAGCCGTTCTGAATATGGTGGGCTTGATTATAATCGTTAGTCCTACGGTGAAGTAACCAGGGATGATATACATTTATAGCGCTTAGGCCTCCCATATACATTTTTCAGATCAACTTGAACCAGAGAAAACTTGCAGATTATTCTGCGCAATATTTTGTGGCATTGATTCTGTCAAACGATAAATCACAAGGTAGGTCTAAGTAAATGTGCTTTGGATACCAGCAGGCTGATGTCTAGACTAACCCGCCCTTACACCCTTACACACACACATATACCAACCACAGCCATTTGTTTAATAGATTTCCGAATGTAGAATGTAAAAGCATACATCAATTACTAGGTATGATGGTTCGTACCAAAGACTTCTCGTACATTTTCTGGCTAGAAACAGCAAATTATTCAGAGGATGCGAGGGTGACAGACAGCCTTACCTAAATTTAGACTTGTCACTGTTCTATTTGAAAACTTAACTCATATCAACAAACCTGAAAGTTGTTATTTATTTTATTTTGTATGAGGAACATTGTAAACCTTGTGGAAACTTTTGTTTTAGAATTTTTCTAAATCTATATAGAAGAGTAATAGTGGTGTTATATAGCAAAATGTTCTAGTGGGAAAAGTTGTTGACATTTGTCATGTACTTAATAGTTTCTGTATTATTTCTTGTATTTATTCCATGTTTTATTGCTCTCTTTATCCCATAGTTTCTTCTGTTCTATATCATCGCCAGTTATGTCTGTGGAATATCACATTCATCTTACCATGTCGGTGTTTTATTGGATTTACATTTGTCACTCACCAGCTCCTTCCCCAACATTCCTTCTCTCTCTCTCTCTCTCTCTCTCTCTCTCTCTCTCTCTCTCTCTCTCTCTCTCTCTCTCTCTCTCTCTCTCTCTCTCTCTCTCTCTCTCTCTCTCTGAAATAGTCACATTGCTTTTGATGAATGATATTACTGTATTCATACAGCGATGGTTATAGCGCATAAGTATAAAATGTGAAAGAGTGAATGGCCTCTCATTGTGTTGAATCCCTTTGTAAAAATATAAGTATATGTCTTGTCAATCCAGTAAGCTTATTGAGAGCATTCTTATGCTCTTTTGGAAAGAAGGAATTATAGTTTTGCCATTGTAAGTGGTTTGTTATGAAGAGCTTAGTCCATTTTGCCATTGATTTGTTTTATTTTTATTTATTTTTTTTTTAATATCGTCAGAGCGTCCAAATTTGTTTCGTGGGAAACACCCGATTTCTGATGGCTTATTTTCTTGAATTTTATTATTATTATTATTATTATTATTATTATTATTATTATATTTTCTTATTATTATTATTATTATTATTATTATTATTATTATTATTATTATTATTATTATTATTATTATTTAGAAAATTCAACTACGGATTCAGAAAACTGCAATTTTGGACCAAACCTGTTGTCTTGGTTGTTTTAAAGCAATGATGATTGGTATTCAGAAGCAGAGAATAAAAAACTACTACTTTTAAATCACTCACAGCAGCTGAGAGATTCGTTAATTAATTGAACAGCTTGTCAAGATAATGTAGCTTCTTGCAAGGTCTCATCACCTCTTGGTTCAATTTTTCTTGGCTAAAATGCTTAAGAGGGAAGACCATTGATCATCCAGAGCCTCTAGAAGAAGGGAGTAATATGGAAATAATTCAGGGAAAAAAAATATCCAGGAATCTGTAAAAATTGATTCATGATGACTACAACTGGCGTCACAGCATCTACGTAGGTTATTGACGCCTAGGTTACGGATGCCGAGAGAGAGAGTGTCTGTCAGACATCATGTATAAGATTTATGTTGGGGCATAAAATTAAAGAACAAAATCCTAAGACTTACTTTTATATTCAAGGAATATCGATTTCCTCTTGGTACTGGACATACTACGAGCATTCTGAATGCAAGTTTTTCATTTAATTTTTCTTTGGGAATTTTCTATTCGAGCAGCAGCTTTTTTCCCAATGGAGATTTTCCATTCAAGCAGCGTTTTTTCCCGCAATGGAAATTTTCCATTCAATCAGCGTTTTTTCACAATGGAAATTTTCCATTCAGGCAGCCTTTTTTCCCAATGGAGATTTTCCATTCAAGCAGCCTTTTTTTCCCAGAGGAAATTTTCATTCAAGCAGCCTTTTTTCCCAGTGGAAATTTTCATTTCAAGCAGTAAAGAGCATCTTGCATGATGGTATTGAGAGATTTTCATGAAAAATTGTGCGTTCATGTGCAGTAACGGACGTTGAATAAAGGCACTGGAATGTGTTGCAAAGTGATCCTTTTGTTAAATACATTGTATGCGATAAAGAAGAAATTTTCCTGCTTTTATAATGAGGAAGTACTTACAATCTGACGCTGACCAATGGAATAATATTACCTCCTGTTACTTCTTTCAAATGAACACCACCATCTTTGGAAAATTATATTTCAAAACAGTGGCCCCTGCTTTCAAATGAACACCACCATCTTTGGAAAATTACTTTTCAAAACAGTGGCCCCTTATTCTTGCTCCATATGAATAGGGTTCATCATCTGAATGATGATAATAATTAATAAAAATAATAATAATAATAAATAATAATAATTAATAATAATTAATAATAATAAAATAATAAAATAATAATCAATTAATAATTTGAATCTAATTAATTTATTAATTAATTTGACATTTTATTAAATGATCTCATATTTGCAACATTCCTCCCTCTGGGAATTCCTAATTAACGTCACATTCTTTCGTCTTGTGCTATGAAGTGCATCTCGGCAAAATGCAAAAAATGCAACTTCATGCCACAATAATAATTAAACGGAAGTTCACGCTTCTGTTGTTAATTGGACTTTAGTGAAACAGCAATATTTTCATCTCGGGACCCGGATTTAGCCGGCTTTAACTATTGGATGATGATTTTACAACTAATTTTTTTCCTCCTTTTTAAGTGGGTTATCTTTCATCCTCTCTGTATGTGGGTGTCTTTTTTGTGGGGGATGGAGGGTTGATGTTGCAACGTCGCAGGTGCTCTACTCTATTAAAATCCTAAGGATATATGATATATCTTTCGATGCATAATCTCGTTTATTGACTCAAATAAGAAGCAACTGCTTTCAGTGTCCCTCAATTCTTTCCATTGGGTTTGACATGTAGGAAAGAAGGTACCCTCGGCTATTCTTATGATGGCGTGAAATGCCAAGGAAATGCAGTATCCTGCATGTGTGCAATGGACATCAAAGGAAAACCCGCGTGTATGTTCGAGCTGTTTTTTTTATTTTTATTTTTTATTTTTTTATTTTTTTATTTTTAATAACTGATAGTCCCTTTCCGTATTTCTTTTTACCCTCTGTTACGTTGTTTCGAATGATCGCCATATTCTCTGGGAGCTTAATAATAATAATAATAATAATAATAAGAAGAAGAAGAAGAAGTAGTAGTAGTAGTAGTAGTAGTAGTAGTAGTAGTAGTAGTAGTAGTAGTTTGTTAAAAGGATGCAGCTCTTTCAGCATTAGATTAAATTTAGCCCTTGTTAGATGGAGTTTGAAGCCTTGAAGGTTACAAATCGTTGTAACACTTTAATTAATAGCTATGGCAAAAGATGGCTGGTTTGATCGGTGATAAACCAGGTCATATCTCGGCTGGAGGTCTTATTTGAAGTAGCAATACGTGTTAATAACCAATGAAGAATGACATTCTGAATAGGTGTTGAACGGTAGACTTTAATATACCATTATTAGACTGTCAGGAATCTGATGGGGAAAAATGAATTATATATATGTATATATACATATATATACAGAGAGAGAGAGAGAGAGAGAGAGAGAGAGAGAGAGAGAGAGAGAGAGAGATGGGGGCGAACTCATATTTAATTAAGTATTTTTCTTTGCTGGTGTAAAATTCAACACACGAACGAACTCACGAACCAACGAATGACACTTGGTTAAGTATTGTTCTTTGCTGGTGCAAAATTCAACGCACTAACGAACTCACGAACTCACTCACGACAGAGAGAGAGAGAGAGAGAGAGAGAGAGGAATTGTTATTCTGTCAAGTTTGGTTCTTTGGCGGTGCAACACTCAACGCACGGACGAACTCACGCACGAACCAACGAATGACACCCGACCGGCCATCAGGGCAACAAAGACGTTCCACCGGCCATGGCAATGATAGTGATTTAGCCGTGGAGCGGATTCTCAATCACGGCCAGGCTTGTGATTTTGGCTTTTCAAAATGGTCCCTTCCGCGTGACGAATTGCTTGTCGAGAATTATTATCCACGTGGAGAAATTGTCGACGGAGGATTGGCCAATGGAAAGTACCCTCTCTCTCTCTCTCTCTCTCTCTCTTCTCTCTCTCTCTCTCTCTCTCTCGGGTGTACGTTTGTTTTGATGTGCTGACCTTCTTACAGTGGGTACGAATAAGATGTCTGTTATTGTTTTGTTTTGTTTTATTTTATCATGAATGAACAAAGTAGAATTATTTGTTTAAGGGTATTAAAATCTGTTATCTTATTTCTTGTCTTAAAATTTGTAACCGACCATATCCTCTGTTATTGCTTTATTTTGTTTTATTTGATCGTGAATTAACAAAGTAGAATAATTATTTGTTTAAAGGTATTAAATTCTGTTATCTTATTTCTTGTCGTAAAATTTGTAGACCACATTCTCTGTTATTGTTTTATTTTGTTTTATTTGATCGTGAATTAACAAAGTAGAATCATTTGCTTAAAGGTATTAAAATCTGCGATTTTATTTCTTGTCTTTAAGATCAGTGTAGAGAAGTTAATAGAATTACTGTTGTAGTCAAAGTAACACCTACAATTATTTAAAGATCTCTTCGTTCTGTACCATATTAAAACCCACAGTCGTGTTATTTTTCCCCCTTTACTCTGACTTATAAAATTTGACTTTCCATTATCGTACAGTCATGTTATATGTTTTTTTCCTTTGCTGTGACTGATTAAAATTGACTTTCAGTTATCATAAAAAAAAGTTTCTTCTAGCCAGCTGATTGACTGACATATCCCCGAGGCATTAACTCAAGTGTTAAACGTTGGAGTACTCATAGATTCCAAAATAGCATTGTTAAGCTACGTATGACACACACATGATGTGATTCTCAAAAAACGCAGAATATGGCAGCTTCCTCACGAGTATTCTTGAAGAAAGAAATATATAATTCCACTGGAAAAGGCGACGTGGCACTATTCCGTGAACGAACGGCTGATATAATGATTCTACCCTTGGTATTTACATCTATACATGCCTCGTGCTCTAAAGGTTTGAAGGACTGTCGTACTGTGTATTTGACAAAGAAATTCCATTTCTGTACTAAACTGAATGAGATAGCTTTCCAAACAGCTGACAAGTTTGGACATATCCATGTCCCTTCTCCTACATGTAGCCTGGAAGTTTTGTTAAAATTATCAGCTTGAAATACTAAACAAATAGTCTTGAGTTTACCTTGTTACAGGATGTGGTGCTGAGAGGCTAGGATATTAACAGCCTATTGCATTAGGCCTAACACACTTTATCTACCACCTCCTTCGGCATAAACTGATGCGAATTAATTTAGATTACAGTAAAAGATTGAGTATATAATTTCATAGCATATAAGCCAAGACTAGGATAAATGTTATTCTTTACACATAATATATAATATTATATATATATTTGTGTGTGTATGTATAATATATATATATATATATATATATATATATATATATATATATATATATATATATATATATATATATATATCTACACACATGATGATCGTCTCCAATCTCCTGTTTCAGCTCTTTATCAACTTAAAAAGATTCCGGAATAATCTTGAATTTATTTGTCAGTTTAAAAATGCCTTGCTTTATGCTTAATCATTCGCCTAATAAGATTTTGTTAACCCTTTTCACATTCGCGCATGCGCTGTGACTATGAACGATCGTGTAAGACCCGTATTATAAGACCCGTATTAGCTCCTTTCCTAGACTCGCCAGCCGTGTTCATAGCCCCGTGTTTTGCAATCTGAATTTCAGATCTTGTACACGTTACGTTTTTGACTGAGTAATGGCCCGTTGTCTTTGTCTCGCATTTATCATTACACGACCTCCAGTGAATCAGCCGTGGCTGAGGTATGGCCCCTTTATCATATCAAAGACGCTCCAAAGTACCAATTGCCAAGGGCATCTCCCTCCTGAGTCCAAATACTCGAAAGAAGTAGAAGAGAGAAAATTACTGCCCCGATGAAGGGGTATATTCCCTGGGTGTAACCGATTCACGAAGGGAAAAACGTTTGTGTGTGGGTTTTTGTTTATTTATTTGTTTGTTTGAGAGTTGTTCAGTCGAATGGGAAAATGAAAAGGTGATGTTTCTTTGTGGGAGTGGTGCTTATGTTTTTTTTTTTTTTATTTTTTTTTTTTTACGATGTACGGTCAGTATTTGATTTTGTGTATTATTTTCCTTGAAGTTTTTCGTATGTATGATCAAATTAGGTCTCTCTCTCTCTCTCTCTCTCTCTCTCTCTCTCTCTCTCTCTCTCTCTCTCTCTCTCTCTCGAGTAAAATTAATGTGTCCACTCCTTGACAAGAAATTCTTTTTGCTTCTATTGTTGTAAATCAGAGCCTCTCTCTCTTCTCCTCTCCTCTCTCTTCTCTCTTCTCTCTCTCTCTCTCCTCTTCTATAATTTATATTATAATATATATATATATATATAGATAATATAATATAATATATATATATATATTATATATATTATAGAATAATATAATCACTAATCCCCTACTTAACTTCTGTGGCAACCCTACACTTACACATGTATATGTATATATATTTATATTTATATATATATATATATATATATATATATATATATATATATATATATATATATATTATATATATTTATTTATTTATATATACATAATCCCCTCTTAACTTCTGTGGCAAACTACAATTACACATGTATCTGGTAATAAGTGACCAGTAGATTCTACATTACACATATGTAAATAAATGCATAATCTGAATGACTGCATTTGTACGCTCATACAAGATACAAAATATACTATCCCCGACGTTCCTTAACCTTTTTCACCCAAACATTCCCTTTGAACCTCCGCCAGTAGTGACAGAACAAAACGATTTCCTCGTGGAAGTAACGAACGCGCTCTTAGCACAGTTACAGGCGCCGGTGTTTACTTCGGTATAATGGAAGGCGCCCACATAATTACGTGTAGCCTTCAACGCGAGTGGAGAACGCATTGTTTGGCGGGGGATACCACTCTTCATCGCCGATGTTTGTGAAGTGTTTGATAGCACAAACGCAATGATTTAAGCGGGTGGATGGCGGGCGATTTAGAACGCTCAGCCCTTCGTGCAATGTTACGACCTAATGATTGTGTGAGAGTTTCGTTCCCTTGAGCGAATGGGTTCAGCTTCGAATTACTTGGAAATGAAGTCGTTTTCGCCTCAGGTGTCCCGATCAAGGTACTGAAAGCAGACAAGTATATTTATGTGTACAAGTCGTACTGACGAATGAATGAGTGAATAAATTGATTATTGAAGAGTTACAGTTATGGTGAACTGTCGTAGTTGTGTTTTACAATCCCGGCCCCCCCTAAAGTCGTTGACCCAGATTTGGTACTTAATATGTGACATTTATTTATTGTCTCGGTTTTGAATTTGTTACCTGTCACGAGTAATTGCTTTGTCTATTGGCTTCACACACACACACACACACACTATATATATATATATATATATATATGTATGTATGTATGTATGTGTATCTTTGTGTGCGTTGTATATGTGTATATATATATATATATATATATATATATATATATATATATATACACCCGTTGCTGAATAACCACTGGTTCCATGCAATGTAAAAAAATCACCATACCATACCATACATACATACATACATACATAAATAACCATACATACCATACATACATACATACATACATACATACATACATATATACATGTATGTGTGAGTGTGTGCATTTTCTTACGAACACATGCCTGCATTCATGTAGAATATTCTGATCGCTTGATATATATTTATTCCGTATTCTATCTCTCCTTCCATTTGGTTCTCGTAAACCTGCAGAGAAGCTAGGAAGATTGAAGAGCGAATCTCGGCTAAATGTCTTCGTACCTCTTTGCGAGGAACTGATCCTCGAGGCCGTGAAATTTTGTATTTTTGATCTCGCTGCTGATAATTGAGAGGATGCAGGTGCTTGTCTTCGCGTCGTCGTCGGCGGGGTCAGAATCTACGAGCTCTCTGGCGTGACGTCATAACCCCCTTTGTTTATTTTCGTTTGTTTCGGTTGCGGAGTTGACAGCAAATGCTTGACTTTTTATTTTTTTTGTTTGTTTTTGTATATTGTTTTTTTGTTTTTTTTTTTGTTTTTGTATTTTTCTTAAGTTGATTTGTATTGCCATTATTATAGCCTTTGTTCTTATTATTATTATTATTATTATTATTATTATTATTATTATTATTATTATTATTATTGTTATTATTATTATTATTATTAAAAGGAATGGCATAATTAGCTGAATTTATCTCAACTCTGCTATTCTTTTTAATAGACATGTATCTGCTTATATTATTATTATTATTATTATTATTATTATTATTATTATTATTATTATTATTATTATTATTATTATTAGCAGCTAGTTCCATCCAAGAGTATTAGTCAGCAGTTCTTGGTGATGTGGTAGCAATATAAAAATGGGTAGCAGGGGCAGTAGCAGTAATAGTAATAGTAATAGTAATATAATAGTAATAGCAGCAATCCCTTGTATTATGAACCTGTTCTCCCTCTGACGCTCGAGTGAAAATGATAATAATGAGTCGCGATTCGAGGAGCGGCCATAAATCTCTGAGGAAATGTCTATAATTCATTTCCAATTACTGATGAATATATTCTACCACGGCACTGCTATCAGAGACTCATCAAAAGGCGAGGGCATATTTTAATATCAGTAATGGCAGCAGTACCGGACGATCAATGAATACGAAGCGTTTTCTGCCATTATCGAATTCTTAACCTCATCGAAATGGTGCGGTTCAAAATTGGTGGGAAAAAAAATTGCACAGTTCTTCAGTAGTGCTGGTGAATGTATATTTATTGCAAGAAAGCCTTTATCAGGGAATCATTAGTATCAAGAGAAAATTTGGCATTTATCTCTATTAATGGAAGATGATAACAGCTGCCATTTTGCCGTAAAGTAATACGGTCGTTAGTGTGCTCGTTTCGCAATGCATTATAGCGTGTTAGATAGATTAATGTTCTTCGTG
Source organism: Macrobrachium nipponense (assembly GCF_015104395.2). NCBI lineage: Eukaryota > Metazoa > Arthropoda > Malacostraca > Decapoda > Palaemonidae > Macrobrachium > Macrobrachium nipponense. Next base: position 112,215,656 of record NC_087203.1, on the reverse strand, counting down.
CAATTAAGGATTTATGTAAGTGGCCGGCGAGATTACTGTTTGGTTTTTGTTTTTTTTCAAGAAGTAAACTTTAATAAAAAAAAAATGTTTACTGACCATCGCAATACAAATTACCTTTGTTCCTAAAAAACTCAAGTCGAAGTTTGTGACCAGCTGAGAATCTTGCAACTGGCCCCGCCTCCAGTGACCAGAAATTGAAATTATGCCAATCGTGCTTAAAAGTAAACCAGACATTGCGGTTTATTAAAATTAGATTCATTCTTGGGCGTTGGTAGATTTTTTGTTACTAATAACCTACAAGTCTTGACGGGAATTAATTTCACATCCCAGAGAAGAAGTTGTAATATTTGTTTTACCGAATTCTTAAAGGTATAATGTTCTTTGCAGGTACTTGGCAAAAGTGATACTAATATAATAATAATAATAATAATAATAATAATAATAATAATAATGATGATAGTAATAATATGAGGAAAACACTAATAATAATAATAATAATAATAATAATAATAATAATAATAGCAAAACACTTGAGAACAGAATCAACACAACCTGCGAGATGAGAACATGTCCTCATCTCCGAGATGCTCTCCCTACCACTCCAAAACACCCCCCTCCCCAATCCCACACCACCACCACCACCATATTTATATTCCTTGTCTCCCCTCTCTACACCGGCACGTGGTCCTGGTCTTGGTCTCAGAGTCCGATCGATACGAGGGAACTACAGGGAAGAAAAGATGATAACAGAATGAAGGGGAAGAATAAAAAGAAGAAAAAAAAAAAAAAAAAAAGACTATAAAGCTGTGTAGAGAAATACACCTCTTGGAGTGGTTCGTTGCCGCGTCAATGCTTATCTTGCCTCTTATTTATCTTTTCACCTTAGGATAATATTGTGAAGTTGTAGAATGTAAGAAGTTGTTAAGGAATGTCATTGTTTCCCTTATTAATCTTTCACTCTGTAATGATGGAGTGAAATCCTACAATGTAAGAAGGTGTTAAGAAATAACGAGAAGAACGTATTTAAATCATGTACAATGTAAATGGTGGCCGTTCATTTCCATTGTATATGAAGTAAATATATTTGTCTCATAGTTCTGCATCTTCCACCTTGTGTCAGTTAACCAATATTTTTACTTTTAATGGAATGCGTTAATTGATATATATATTCGACTAATGGCCGCGTATTTCGTGTGTGTTTTTATTCACTTATAATGATTTTCAATGTACTGATTTTCAATGTACTGTTTGGAAGTTCTGTATGTAATTATGAGGGCTGTGATTCACTTTAAAAAGGATTATAGTTACAGGTAAATAAATTTATAGAGATATTTGTAAACACTGAGGCCTCATGTATCATTACACCGTTTTTAGAAGCTAATGCAAGAAATAATTATTTGATTATTTCCTATGTGACAATATGAACCTCTTCATTCCATTAGGACGTCGTCATTTGGACGAATATTTAAAAAAAAAAAAAAAGTGTCAGAAAATATCCAAACAACCAACTTCATACCAAAAATAACCATTTAATGGTCTCGTAGTCAACTTAACATAAACCTCTTGAACTCACCAAGACAAGAGTCATTTTGGACCAATGTTATGAAATATCTCAGAGAAACAGAAATATCTAAACAGCCAAAAGGCAAGGAAGGAAACATCGCCCCCCCCCCCCCCCCCCCCCCCACAACTTCCCCTTTTGGAAAATAACAGCAGTAGCAATAAAGAGGTTCTCTCCATCTAAGCAACAGCGAAGCCAGCCCCAGGCCTAAAGCTGAGCAACTGTTCAAATGCACCTTACATAAACTCGCATTGCTTCCTTAGTTAGGATGAATTAAGGAGAGAGAGAGAGAGAGAGAGAGAGAGAGAGAGAGAGAGAGAGAGAGAGAGTACTCAAGTATCCCTGAAACGTGGGGTGTCAGTGTTCTTTTGTTCAGATGCCTGTTTAGTTAGATATTAAGACCAGTCTTTGAACTTGGTATTTGGGTTAATATTTTGTTAAATTTTTTTTTCAGAGATGGTTATTTTCACATTCTTAAATAACCCCGAACTGTGGGTAACAGTGGTCTTTATTTCTGATGGCTGTCCCTATAAATGGTATTTAAATAAATTTTATAAATATGTTTATTTTCACTTAAGATGGTTATTCTGGCATTCTTAAGTATTCGCCCGTATTGTAGGTATCAGTGGTATTTTTTTGTTTGTTCAGATGCTTGTTTAATTAAAGTAAAGGTCATTCTTTATAAAGTATTCAGATTAATTTTGTTTAAATTCTAGGGTTTTTTCTTTGGGCCTGAGATTCGAAAATCAAATTTATGAGAATTTCCAATACAACTTCCTGACTGGCTTTTGAATCTGAAACCGGTCGTGATTAGTGAATTATGAGAAGCAACGATGGAGATTTATTGAGCAGGTGCTTGATTCCTGTTTAACTCTCTCTGGAGATCTTGAAGCTCTTTTTAAAGATGCGTTTCTCGTAGGACAAAACGACCGTTTTATTGTTTAACAGCCTGATTCATTTTGCCATAGTGTTAGTACATTTCATACGGGGTTTGTACGTTCACCCTCAAATTACCTGTCTACACGTAAGTGTGAAATACCTGATAAAATAAATTTATTTTTATTTTTCATTTTTGCTTTGGTCTGTGTTACAAGAAGATTGTTGAAACGATATTTCCCCGCATTGAGGTCAACAGGTGTGCATGTTTCATAACCAGAATGATGAGTGTTCCTAATATGGCTTTTATTATTCATTTGATTTTGTTAATTGTGGAAACAACTGTTATCAGGATTCGTGGAGATTTAAGCAGAAAAGAAAAGCTTCGCATCCGTTTAAAAGAAAATAAATAGATTTTATAGATAATCTTTAGTAAAATTTGCATTTCATCTTAAGGACTCATAGACCCATTTTAGCTTCTAACCGATCATGGAATTAATTTTTTTTCTTTTGCTTTTTATTTTAAGAATTCGTCGACACATTTACCTTCGAAACGATAGATTTTGATTATTTTTGTTTTCTTTTCAATTTCATTTCCCAAATTCATTGCCCCATTTACGTTCGAACCGATAGATTTTGGATTTTTATAAAATTTGATTGCACGAATTCATTGACCCATACCTTCGAACTGATAGATTTTGGATTTTTATTTTTCTTTTTAATTTCATTTCACGAATTCATAGACCCATTTATCTTCGAACCGATAGTTTTCGTAAGCTTTTTTTTCCGCATTTCATTTCAAGAAAACATATTCAGCTTCGAACCGATCGTTATTTGAAAAGCTGCTCGTATCTCTTCATTCTCTGTATATTTGTTTGTACTTGACCACTGACATTAGCAACACCATCATCAGTAATTTGTTATATTTATACCCTGGCAGTTTCTCGAATTCACTTCCTGTCTGGTTTAATTAACTTCCCCATCGATTACCTGTCTGGCCATGTCCTTGAACCACAATAAACCTTGCCCCTTCTCCTAACCCCCGCCCACCCCCCGCCCCCTTCTTCTTCAACTGCTCAGGTTCCCATTCGTCATGAAAGAAAGATGGGATTGGGTTTTAATAGATTTTCTTCAATGAAACGTGAACGGGAATAGAGATAAAGACGTCTTAAGTGGCGCTGGAGATTTATTGTAAATTGAATAAAGTAGAGAGTGAATCTCTCTCTCTTTCTTACTCCCACGAAGATGATTGTATATATATATATATATATATATATATATATATATATATATATATATATGTATGTGTGTGTGTGGTGTGTGTGTGTGTGTGTGTGTTTGTGTATATGTATATATGCGTATACCGCACATACATATGTAAAGTATATTATATACATATATACATACATCCATACATACACAGAGAGAGAGAGAGGAGAGAGAGAGAGAGGAGAGAGAGAGAGAGAGAATTGTACGAAGAAGATATATATATAATTATAATATAATCATATACGTTATGTATATATAGATATATATATATATATGTTTTTGTACATATGTGTGTGTGTAATCCAATCGTTCAGTCGAGCTTGTCTTTATAAACAGAACGAATACTGTTTGTTATAAGCAGAGTAACGGCGACCTCGCTTACTGGAAAATGACTTGAGACGGGATGATGACTGTTGTCTCCCAAACCTCACATTACGAGAGGCTCTATTTATATATTAACCGAGTGCACGTATAGACATTATTATTATCATTATGTCACCCTCGAGTTCTTGGTTCGTTTTACAGTATGTCATTTTAAGTAGCGGTTGCGTTAGCAGCCGAGGCCGGGGAGGAAATAAATGTGGTATGTGTTTCCATCTATATAATCGCCAACATTATTATTATTATTATTATTATTATTATTATTATTATTATTATTATTATTATTATTATCACGATCGTCGTCCTCATCGATGGGGCCTCTTTCATTATCTGATATCCTCATAAAGGGACACTTATGGACACTTGAGGATCGTTGACCTTTGGGTTTGATTTTCTTAAAAGTGTTGTTCTTCAGGATGTGCATTTTGCTTCCTTTCATTTTGGTGAAAAGGGAAAGTTGGGCCTCCATAAGTCTACTTAAGAAGTAATGATTTTTAAAAGTAGCTGCTCTCACAAAGAATCTTGGCCCCTTGAAGTCTACTTATTAAGTAATCATTTTTTTAAGTAGCTGCTCGCAGAGCCCGGCCCCCCTAAAGTCTACTTATTAAGTAATAATTTTTTAAGTAGCTACTCACAAAGAGTCCGGCACCCTTAAAGTCTACTTATTAAGTAATAATTTTTTTTAAGTAGCTGCTCTCGCAAAGAATCCGGCCCCCTAAAGTCTATTTATTAACTAATTATTTTTTTAAGTAGCTGCTCTCACAAAGAATCCTCTTGCAATGTTATTGATGTGTCAGTTGGTATTATTCTGAAAGTGTCCTTTTTGAATGCTATTAATACATTTTGCGTCCTATCATTTCAAGTAAATTGAAAACTAAGCCTCATGAAATCTGCCTATAAAGTGGGATTTTTTCAAACAATATCTACTGTCAATAAACCCTCTTGGTATTTTATTGATGTGTCAGTTGGTATTACTCTGAAAGTGATGTCTTTTAGCAGGTTGTCAGTACACCATGCTTCCTCTCAATATGAGCGTCAAAATTGAGCTTCTTGAAGCCTACCTATAAAGTAACAAATCTTTCAATAAACCCTTCAGTCATTTTATTGAAATGAATCCTCTGATTTTCATTTTACTTAGTGCTGTCGGCTTTATTCTTTTATATAGTTAGTTAGCTGATAGTTTTGCTTTCACTGAATATTATTTTGACAGAAGGGATTACTGATGCTACTATCTATATTACCAGGAACTTAATGTCCCTATAGATAATACACCACAGTCTTCTTAATGTCTCTACAAGTCTTGGTAATCTTGCCATTCCTCTTATTCCATAACTGAAAACTGCCAATTTGAGTTTTATTACGATTTTCCAATCGTCTTCACTTTTGCAAATAATTGGGCTTTCGTTCTCATTTTTTGCGTTTTTATAATTCAGTACCTGATAAAACACAATTTTCTGATTAAACTGCAGTGGCGACAGAACTACTATTTAGCATAATATAATGTGGGCTTATGGTAGCAGGAGTGGACACGCTGCTGAACTCGGGCACTTCCTTGAATGGTTTTAGCTACGAAAACGCCCTCGATGATGGAATGCCCCGGTAGCCTTTGTGCCCTTGGATTGCGTGCTTTAGTTTTGTCTTTATATCTTGATATCTCTATTTCTTGTCTGTGTCAATTATGATGAACAAACCCCCAAGATCTTCTTATGCTGTGAAAAGCGACGCTTTAGATGAACTACTATATGTGTCATACGAAAAATATATAATTTTTTTTTATATATCTTTGGTTATAGACCGTTACATATAATCAGATTAATATATGATTGCTATTCGCAATTTTGGCTGGTGAAATGAATCAGTTTCATTTAGAATAGAAACATTTTTGGATGAGAATCTAAAAATGTTGACAAAATATGATAATTGTGAGTTAACAAACGCAACGCTTTAAATGCCAGCAACTTGTTCTTTAGAGAACACGTTGAAGAAAAAAAGAATATAAACTTGATCCCTGGAATATTGTATCTAAGCTCATTAAGTTACTCCCATAATTAACTTCGTGGAAACTTCACAGGTGCAAATAGCACATCGACTATCATTAATTAATCCAGGAGTTTACTTACACGATATCGTCTGTGTAAGGTCTAAGGGAAGAAAACGCCCTGATTCGAGAACGATGACTTGTGTCATCATAACAAAACATGTATATGTAGTATATTTTCTCTTACTCTGGGAGTAAGCTTACAAACTACTTTTTGGTTGTTGTTGTTCTCGTTGGGAGGGGTTAGGAAAGCATAAAATGGTCTGAAAAAGGTGTTTCGTCTTGATTTAAAGATACAGGAGCTTTAAGATAGGATATGTATGATTCATTTACTGGAATGAAAATGTAAAAATTAAATAAGGTGCATATTAACCAGTACAGAAAAATTATTTTTAATAAAATGTAGAGTATTTATTTTAATTTTCGTTGGTGGAACAACGCTCTTTTGACTAGATTTTAGCACGCGCCTCGAGTAAGCTGGAGGTCGGATCACGCCTTGTTTCTTTTGTTTTACGATCCATAAAAGCAACAACTCTCTCCTTAATGATAAGTGGGTCACTCGGAAGCCCAGATTAAGAAAATAAATACAGATTAGATATCAAAGTCAATTCTTGCGATGAATGCGAAAAGTGTCACTTAGTGGTTAAAAGGTCTTATTACGGCAGGAGGATTAACCTTCTAACCCCCCGGGGGGGGGGGGGGGGGGGGGGGGGGGGGGGGGCTGCCGGGCAAGGGATGTCAGGTGAGAGAGAGAGAGAGAGAGAGAGAGAGAGAGAGAGAGAGATTTTAAGTTGAAAACACTCGAAATTGATTAGATAAATATTTAAACTAAAAATACCGGAAAGACCAGTTATGGAATATGCAAAGCAAATTAGGCTAGGAACTCGTTTTTGCATTATTATTTTCACGAGAGAGAGAGAGAGAGAGAGAGAGAGGTGACGGCTGGAGGCAGCTCATGGAAGAGTGCAAACAAAACTTGATTTGCCAAGAGAGAGAGAGAGAGAGAGAGAGAGAGAGAGAGAGAGAGAGAGAGAGAGAACAGCGTTGAATAAAAGTATGTCAGCGAAACTGGATTTGGCGGTTGAGGTATGCAGTTAATAATATTAGGTTAACCGACCTCTGTTACTTTGTAATTTAAGCCATGACTTTTTTTTTATATATATATACATATATACAAACGTGGTTTCAGAAAAATGCTGAGTTGGAGCGCAACTTTCTGAACATTAGGCGAAGGGTTTGCTGATTTGGAATCACGCGGTGATGATGGTCTGACTTTGTGTTCATTCGTGTTAATTTGTATGCTTTGAGGCTTCAATATATATCGAAAAGATTTCAATTTTTTGTGTTATATACTTGCATATTTTCTTTTTACATCCGAGTTAGATCTTACGTTCGTCATTTCAATGGAATATTTGTTTACGCGTGGAAACTTAGATTTGAGGCTTCATATAGATATAAAAAAAGATTTCAATTTTTGTGTTATATACTTGGATATTTGCTTTTTTTTTTTACAGCATAGGTAGATCTTGCGCTCGTCATTTCAATGGAATATTTGTTTACGTATGGAAACTTAGATTTTCAGCAATAAATATAGCAATGTATTTGCTAGGAACAATCAGTTTTGTAGAATATTCTTTATTTTGAATTAGTTTCCCGTGAAGCCTTCTTACATTTCCATCGAAAAGCTAAAACGATTCAAAACAAAGAGCACTCTTACTGAGCCACTCTCCTCGCCCTGTGACCAGGCTTAATATTTTCGACTGCCAAAATCTGCACTAGTCACGGTGACAGTGAAAATGATGCTCGTCTTTGAAAACGCAGCCAAAGGCAATATTGCATTGCATCTGGCGTCTCTGATGAGAACCCCCCTCCTAACCCCTACCCCTACCCCTCCCCCCCACCTTTTTCCCCCAGGTCTCTTGTAACAAATGTTATGCTTTGCAACATTAGTCTTGTTCTCGAAACCACGACAGGCTGTAGGAACGCGCGCAATCTTTGAACCTTAATATCTCTTGTTGCTCTGTGCTTATCTGAAACCATCAAATGTCAGGGTTGGGGAACGAAAGATGTTTGCATGTTTGTGTGCGTGTTTGTGCCTGTGTGTGTTTGTGTGTATGCAGATTGTAACGTAGAATTCATCTTCCTTTATTTTTATGGTAGCAAAGTATTTCTTGAAGGCTTCCACATTCTCATGACAGTTCCAACTCTGATAGGAAGTGCATATTTTTTTTTCATCTGGTCTCACGGGTTTCATAACGAGTAAATTGACCTGCGTTAATATAATTAGGCACGTAATGAGGAAATCATCTTTGGTCGTTAACAGCAGGTAAAAAAAAAATGCTTAATTATCTCCTCCCTTTTTTAGACGAATTCTGAGTCTGAATTAAATAGCTAATGCCATTGATACAGGTTTAATTTTAATTTTCGAATGAAACTGACATTACCCACCTTGAGAAATATAATTATGTTTCATTCTCTTTAAGTGATTAATATTCAAAAACAAAAACTGCATTTTTTTCGTTACTAACGTACATTATTGACTCCGCCTCTAGAGTATATTGTTATTTGGACGTTTAATGCACAAATATTTTTGCAAATAATATGATATCAGAAAGTTATATTAGAGAGACCTTATGAAAAAAATTTCTTGCGAGTTCATTTTGCCTTCATATATGTGCCTCCCAATATTTTTCTTCGCCTGGTCGAGAGAGAGAGAGAGAGAGAGAGAAGAGAGAGAGAGAGAGAGAGGTGGGGGTGTGGGTGGGAGGGGGAATGTACAGCAATAATAAATTCAAGTTAATCTTTTATGAAACCTTGGAATACCTCTGCTCGATACCCAGAATAATGCTCCTTTTGTAGATAAATATCTCTTCATTGTAAAAACGATAATTAATCATTCGAAACCTTATTATGCTAATCTCATTGTTCTACATAACCGTACAGTATCCATTTAGTATCACTGAAGGAGGCAGCTCAGGTCTCGAGTCACGTGACTGCACACGTTCTTCTTCTGTCCCCGAAGGTGACCGATTCTGAATCCTCTTCGAACTGCTGACATCTTATTCCCATTGTTTTGGGTCCATTAATTTCACGGCTGGGACGAGAAAAACTTTACTAGCTCTCAGAATCGGCTGCGGCTGCGTCACTACGAGAGAGAGAGAGAGAGAGAGAGAGAGAGATTGGCGAGGAGACGAGAGAGACATGAGAGAGAGAGAGAGAGAGGGGAAGGGGGCGTGTTTGGTGGGGGATGGCGCACACCGGCGATAAGATGCTCGAAGATGAATGTATTAAGGGTGCTTATGAGACTATCAATACACGCGTTGCCCGACCTTAACGAATAGCGATGATTATGGCTATCCTGCCCCGATCCTTCTTAATGTTTATGACCTTGCGAACCCACTCTGGGGCTGGAACTGAAAATTTTCACTGGCATTCAACGCGTTTCTTAATATCGCCACTTCTGCTTTGACGCCCACGTTCCTCTCGCCGGGCGGGATGGGCGTGCGGAGACCGCATCCAGCGCTGCTGGGGCGGAGGGGTCACCACGTGAGAGGTGACATTTCGCGTCACGACTTTGTTTTGGGGGGTTTAGAAGCGATGGAACACCGGGGGAGGCGAAGAGGCCACGAGCTTAGAGTTCGGGGAATGCGTGCCTGGATCACTATTATACTTGATTATGTTGTCAGCAGCATTGTGGTGCAGCACCTTGTTGGGCCGAAGCCCGCCTGCCTGCTCATGGGCTGTTTGAAAGTGACCAAATCCTTCGCTGGAGGAGGGATTGAAGTCCCTAATGGACGGGCATCGGCGGGATGAGGGCAGAGATGGGGGATTGGCGGTTTGCACTCCCCCACCTCCACCTCCTCCCTCTCCTTCCCTCCCCTCCCCCCTCCTCAACCTCCAATCCCCTTTGTTCACAGTTACATCCAGCTTCGAGGAGTATATATATTCCTGACGACTTTCTTCTTTTTATTTATTTTTTTTTCGTTTTTCATGTTGTTGTTTATGTTTTTTTTTTACTTGCCAAGAAAGGCTCTCTCTGTGTGTGGCATGCAGCGTACATTAGGTAGTTCTGCTCCATGAAAGCCTCTTTTGTTATTATTGCTATAATTATTATTGTCATGCTGTATTTTTAGTAGATTTTTTTTTTATTGGGGTTTCAATTACTTTCTTTATTTATTCAAATACTGCTTGATAATATCTTAAGCGTATGCGTCCTGATAAATTTCAACGTAGTAATATCTGCTCTTGCTTATGCCGCATCAAAATTTATGTCTGAGCGTTTATGCGTGCTTTAAGGAAGCGAATTTGGATGCCTTGAAAATTCTGTGAAGAGGTAAATTGATCATTGATTTTGAAACAGCATTTTTTAACTTAATAATTCCCCGTAGGATGGAATAATTATTATTAGCGTTGCGGGTACTGGAAAATACCTCGGCTTTTATCTAAATAAATCGTAGATGCTTATCGTGAGGTGTTTCTAACAAAATGGCGCTTTATAAATATAATTACGATCCGGAAGTAAACCTCGTGCATTTATACGCTTAATTTAGATTATGTGAGTTCGGAGAGAGAGAGAGAGAGAGAGAGAGAGAGAGAGAGAGAGAGAGATATGGGGGTGAGTGAGGTTGGTGGCAAGAACTTGGCAGCTTTCTTGCTGATCTGTGTAAACGCACGCTACATTTAAAATTGAAATCACGATGGCCGCTCAATGTACTACTCAGAATAATTTTAATGGCATATAGCTCTTTCTTCAGGCTGACTGCCTCCTCCCTTCCCTAAGAGTGTCTATTTATTTACTAGCGCGCTTCCCATCTGTTTGTGCGCGTCTGGGGCACGTATTCATTTAGATACAGAGAGAGAGAGAGAGAGAGAGAGATGAAAGCAAGCATACGAACATTTCACGCGCAAGATCTATGGCGTTCGGCTGAGGACTCGACAGCGAACTTTGTGTGTAGTACTTTGTGTTCTGCATTGAAATGGAAATCACTCCTCCCTTCAGATCTCTTTTTATTAGTTTTTTGTTTCTTTTATGTTAACAGACAAACGCGCCTCCTTCGAGAATCCCCAAATATGATGACGGTTAATACCGAGAACAATTACTCGTACCCAGAGGAAGGGTGGGTGAGGGTGCGGGTGGGGGGGAGGGGGGGGGTGGGGGGGAATAAAACGGGCGGAAATATCTCCTCCTTCCAAGAGTACACACTCTTACTTTATAAAGAGGAGAAAAATGCAAAGAAAAGAAAGGGATGGTATTTAATGACGGAGAAGCAAGGTGTATGAGAAATGGCTTTTCACATTGTACCTGAATGGTACGAGAGAGCCGTTCATTTGCTCTGTTGCGAACCCTGGTCTTGTGTCTTGAGTTGGCTGCGTGCATGCAATTATTCCAAGAGATGAAGCAACAGTCGAAATACGTTGTATTTTGTGCTTGTAATTTTTTTTTTTTTTTTTTTTTTTTTTTTACTAGAACGTCCTGGATTTGTTGGTTCGATGGTTGCGCCAGTGAGCTGACAAATTTTTTATCGACTAAAAACTTCCCCTGCGCTTAACATATATGAAAAAGAAAAATATATTAACTTTCCCAGTAGAGCGAATTAGATATTAAAGGACATTTGTAGCTCGATGTTTATACACGTATGTGTTTACAAATACGCCCAAATGGTTATTATTATTATTATTATTATTATTATTATTATTATTATTATTATTATTATCATTATTATTATTATTTTAAGAGGCAAATTACTCAGGTTTACGTATGTGTGCTTATATGTACTTAAAAAAAATCATAAAGAAAAATTGGAAACCACAGTAGCATTCCATCAGGTTAAAGTAAGTATAGCAAAAAAATTCATTTCTACTCGGCGCCTCATTCTTTTTTCTTTTTTTTTATATCAGGCCAGCCCCACCCCGCATAAAGTTTCCTCCCCCAAAACCCCATTAGGAGTGAGATTAAAACCGAATTTATCGAGCTCGCAATTTAATGGGTCTATTTCCGTAGGAGCCCAACCTACCCCAACAGTAGCTGTAACGCCACGACTACGAGAGGCAGCTTTGCTTGTATGGTGGAGTCTTGATGTATTCCCGAGTGTGTTGATTTATTTCATTTTCGTCTTGATTGTCGCTAGATTTTTTTTTCTTTAGTGGTCTGTTGAAGTTTGCTGTTATTTGCTGTTGTTAACTAAGCTTGTGTGGATGCATATGTTGATGAAAGAGGGTTTATGTATATGTTATATGTATATGATATATATATATATATCATATATATATATATATATATATACATGGATATCGTATAAAAATATATGGCTATACATACATGCATACCATATATATTTAATATCTATATGTATGTATCTATATATATCTGTATGTTAATATATAATCTCTATATATTTCTATGCTGTTACAATCAACTTCATTTTCTTGTTTGTTGTTAATTTGCTATCTGACAACGTACAAAATAATATTGATTTTAATCATGCATAATTTCCAGAACATTTTTGAACTTTGTTTCCTTTAATAGGTAGTGTGTGAGTGAGAATAGGATGAAGAACGTTATAAATTGTACATAAATATGTGATTCCTTATTAACTGGGTTGGCTAATGATTTCATTTGTGAGTATTAAAAGATGTTTTTGGTAACGTTTAGAAAAACGTCACTTGCAAAGAAAAACTAGAACGGTAAATAATACTTCATCATTTATGGTTAGAACAATAACTTTCTTTGTAGTGGATATGCAACAACAAAATCATTGTTTGAACGGAGACCATCATCCATCACCCCTTGCAATGTACAAAGAGTACCAACGCAGAAAGCAATTGGGCACGAGGTTCGGGACGTTGAAAGTGATCTCTCTCTCTCTCTCTCTCTCTCTCTCTCTCTCTCTCTCTCTCTCTCCCTCTTATTCACTGAATGCAATAAATCTAACCATTTGGCCTTTACCCAACCCTAATGCCCGTTTTAGCCGGAGGGAGCCAATAAGCTGAGACAATTAGACAACTAGCGTACACTTATTGTAAAGTCTTCCTTACTATGCCCCTCCTCCCCCTTCTCCCCCCCCTCTCTTGTTCATCTTATTGGACCTTTGAGGTAATTCCCTGCTTTAACCTTTTGCAGGGACAGACGTCACGTCTAGCCCTCATGCATGGCAATTAAGCGCAGGAAATAACTAACGCTCTCTCTTTCTCTCTCTCTCTCTCTCTCTCTTGATGCTAGGTAATTCCAGTTACTCAAAGTAAAGTGTGAAAATTCTGTTTATAGATACGAGAAGAATAATTGTCTCAAAGAGAAATAGAAAATAATCCCTGTTTAGAAATATATATTTTTTCTTTTTTTGTTTGAAATATCAGGAAGATTTTGAATAATGATAGTATGATTTTATTTCCCATTTTTTTATTTTGTACTTTAAATCTGCGTTTGAAACTTTAAATCTAGCGAATGATGACGAAAGATCTGTTGAATAGCAAAGGTGGGATTAGCTCGAGGTGAGATCTGATATTGCCTTGATGAATATCGGCAAAAAAAAAAAGTATTATCGTCATGGGTGACGAGTCTCGACGAAGACTACAATAACTTTTTCTTTTTTATCTTTTTTGTTATATTTATGATAAGAACGACAAGCACCAATCAGAGCGACTAGGCCGCGTTATCGTAATTCGCACGTAATGGTGGATATTTAGTAAATGTAATGGCGAGCGTTGCTATTAATCCTTAGCGTGGTTTAAATTGAATCATGGCCACCATAATTCGGGCAAAAATAGTCGCGCGCAGACTAATGGCATCCTCATTACAGCGTAATATATTTAGGTCTAATAACTCCCCTGCAAATTTAGGGGGAATAAATTAGTAAACAGGTGATACGAAACCGTCTCATTATAGCAATTACAACATGCAAATGGATGTCCGGTTTATCATGAGATGCTAATCTATAATTTGCCCACAAAAAAGAAATCGGTAATGAGTGTTTACATCTTGCAAGCAGCTACTTGCAAGCAAGTCATTTCTGGGGCCCCCTGTCGGGGAACGCTGCTTTTGCTGCTGTTGCTTGTAGTGCTGTTGCTGTCTTTTGCTTGTAATACCAAATGGTAATGGGCTAAGTGATGATTAAATGAATATCAGTAGCTCATCACACACACATAACATATATCTTTTCCTAAGAAATTTGAACAAGACTTTGGTAATCAAGTTATCCGATTTGTTAACGCGAGTATTTCCTGTTCATAAAATAATAAAACGATGCATTTTATGTAGCCTTTTATAAAATGTTAAAAGAATTTCCGGTAAGTTAGCATCGTAACAGCCAGGTCGCCAATAGCTGCTCGCGGAGTTTTCAACCAGGTGATGTTACATCCCTTTCCATAGCCCCCTCCCCCCACTCCTACCATCCCCACCCACATACCCCTCCCCGAAACGTCTGTCTTCTCGTACCCACCTCCTTTGATCCTCCCCTCCCCTACTTCCTTCCAATCACATGCGCCCTCATTCTATTATGCTTCATCAAGTTTTTTCTTTTTTTCAGTCTATTTTCTGTGGAAATTAAGGTGCACCTTTTTGTATTTGTGCTTCGTTTCAGCTATATTTGCTTTGTTTTTGTCTCCTTATTACTTTTATCTTACTCTGCTTTATTATGCTTCATCAAGTTGTTTTTTTTCTTTTCTTTATTTCCGTCTCAATTTTCTGTGGAAATGATAGGTGCAACTTTCGGTATTTGTGTTTCGTTTCAGCTATATTTGTTTTGTTTTTGTCTCCTTATTATCTTTATCTTACTCTGCATTGTTGCAGTGACAAAGTTGTATTTTGAAACAGCGTCTTCTTGAATACAGTTACTCTTTTTTTTCAAGTTTATATTCTTGCTTATGCCATAATCCTTGTTTGAGATTTCAGTAAATAGTGACCTATTTTTAAAAAATGTATGTTTGATCCCCATTAGTGTTGCCTTCAGTCCCAAGCAGATTGATTGTGTTGATTATCTGTTAAGTGTTGTTTAGAAGCTGATTTTTCTCTTAACATCTCATATCTCATTTAGAGATGACTGTCATATCGCTTTGTGAAAGACATCGGGTAAAGCTAAATGTTTGAGATTCTGCATGACTTCTTTCTCATTACACCTGTTGCTTTTGAATGACATTTTACATGAGAAATTTGGCATTGCATACCTTTGCATCACTATTATCCCTTGCAATTCTCTTTGCAATTGAGAATCAGGATTTTGAGTAAATAGGAATCTTTTCAAGGATGGAGTCCCCGAGGAATTCTTTTAGTTAAGCAGTTAGATTAAGTAAGGTTTCTAGTACTGATGTCTTTGCTTCTTTCAATTTTGTGTTGCTTTTATCTCTGACTGCTAGTCAGCTTTAGAAGTCAACGTTGGAAGAATTAGAACACTTTTTATGAAGCTGTGGATAAAATAGTGTTTATTTTAGATATATTTCCAGTGTCATTTCTTTAGTTTTATTCGTTAATTTGTCATTTATAGGTTAGATAAAAAACGACGAATCCTGAAGTAATAGGTATAACTGAGTGTCCTTTCATGGACTAGATTAAACGACGAATTCTGCAAAGTATACACAACTAAGTGTCCTTTTATGGACTAGATTAAAACGATGAATTCTGCAATGTGGTATACACAACTGAATGCCCTTTCATGGACTAGATAAAACCGATGAATTCTGCAATGTATACACAACTGAATGTCCATTTATGGACTAAATAAAAACGATGAAATCTGAAACATATGCATAACTGTATGTCCCTTTATGGTCTAGATAAATTATGAAATATACTATATAGATCTGAATGTCCTATCATTCTCTTCAGGTAACTAATGGCAGACCCTACAATCATACCACACTGGAGTTGAACCTCCAAGTAATGTCTTCCCCTTTAATAAAGCATCACGCCCACGTCTGGCCATCTTATTAGTATCGCAGTTATCGTTCGGATGCCTCGAACAGCTGACCATCAGGGAGAATCCTTTAAGGAACCCTTAGCAAGCTGGAAATGGTCCCCAGGAGGTGACTGAGAGTCCTGCCGGATAAGCTATTGTTATTAGCAGTCATTTTTGTTGCCTTTATTTAGGTGCATCCTGTCGGCATGGTATATACATCCAGCATGGGAGATCGGTGGCGGAGGATGGACCGGAAGGAGGAGGGGAGGAGGGGAGGAGGAGGAGGAGGAGGAGGAGGAGGAGGAGGAGGAGGAGTAGTAGGAGCCAGGAGCCAGGAGCCTGGAGCCTGGAGCCTCCAGGATGGAGCACTCAGCAGCGACGGCTGGAATGCCGAATAGTAGTTTCCTCGTCCTCCTGATGGAAGATGTATTGTTCTGTTTATAATGAGACTTCTGATTGGCTGGAGCCTTGCGTGTAGATGTCAGCGACTCTCTCATTCAGAATTATCGTTCCTTTATCTTCTGTTTAATTGAGCCAAAGAAACGGCGGCTTATCCACAGCCTTTATATCAAAGGTTTATTTGCGGCTTTAGCAGTGCTTGATGACAATACACGAGGCGGCTTTTTGTCTTTGGATGCCTGTCGTTCGTTTTCTGTTCCTGAGTGCTTTACGCAGAACCCAGTTGCTGTTTACTCTCCTGGTGCATGTTCCTAACATGTTGAAGATTTGCAGTCAATATATTATGCCATTGTATTAGTAGAATTAAAAGCATTTTTTATGTATTCTTCCACAGAAGTACTTCTCTACACTCTGCCCTCAGAAAAAAAGTGTTTTCGAACACCAGGCTAAATGGGCCCATTTAGGGGACATCCCTTGTTTTAGGCTTAGTGGTTAAACACATTGCATTCTTGAGGACGCTGATTAAACCAAGAATCCAAAACTTTAGTGAGATGGCAGGTTTATTCTGGCGCTGTAGACTGTGAAGATTTTGCATTTATATTTTATTTCCAGTTGTGAATTAAAATTTTAGAAATTACTGATATCAAAGTCGGCTTAACCTGGTGGTTAAGCTTATTTAGAATTCATGTGGTTTGATTCCTGTCTGATTAATAATTTCGTCTTCGTGGAGACTATTTTCTCTTCCTTGAAAATGTTGGGAATTACAAAGTAGAGTAGAGAGAGAGAGAGAGAGAGAGAGAGAGAGAGAGAGAGAGAGAGAGAGAGAGAGAGATTCCAGAATTACAAGGAAAAGTGTGCAGATAGCACTGTAAATATAGTAGCATCATTGGACGGATGTTTTAGGTAAAAAAAAAAAAGTACCCATAAGTTGTGATCACGTTTAAGTGATGGGTATATTGCCCAACAAAAAGTGCTAAGTATCAAGAAACCCAAATACATATTCGAAATCAATAACAATCACCAATAATAGGTAAGTTTACCTGCTCTATACAAGTGATAATGTTGAAGAAAAACACACCTCCACCAGAAGAGGTGGTGTGCCAAAACTGTTAAATAAAAGAAATCCGACAACATCAGTAATTACGAGGCCAAATACAATTATGATTGTCAGGGATGCAATAATTACAATGATATTAAGACAATGATGCTTCTTTGGCAATAAAAAAAAAGGTAGCCGCTAAAGTTGTTACGGGCAGAGAGAGAGAGAGAGAGAGAGAGAGAGAGAGAGAGAGAGAGAGAGAGAGAGAGCTTGGTGATTACGGGGTGCGATATAGGGCAATAAAAACACTAAGCCAGTCATTAGGCCATAAAAATATAAGTTCAAAAACGTTACGATACTTTCACGTAAGCGGCCGGTAGGTTGTTTTATCTTGATCATCCCCCACCCCTCCAGTGCACAGAAGTGATATATATATATATATATATATATATATATATATATATATATATATATATTTATATATATATATATACTTTAAAAACTAATACGCTTTCTTGCTTGCTTACTGTGACCCAAGACCTGTGTATTAAAACACACACACACGCACACACACATCTCGTGTGTGTGTATTTAAGTGTAGATAACATGGCACACATATGCACCGTTTTAAAGTATGGATATAGTCGTATGCATACATACAAAATGTTTGTATGTGACCTCAGATACTTATTTCATTTAGATACTTATGTATCTGGCGTTATTTGCGTCCATTAAATTTACTACATTCTTTACCTGTGGCATAATCCAGGTAATGACTCCTGTAACAAAGAGTATAAAGGCGCGCAGAGCTTGACAAAAAAATAAATCCGTGTAATCCCAAAGAATGACACAGTATAGAGACGGCTGTACAATTCTCCTTCGCCTTGTAAAGAACAGATTATTGCAAGAGAAATGAGGTAATGAAAAAGAATTGGGGGAACGTGTACAAACTCTTCTATATTTGTCCGTATGTGTCGGTAGCCGAAATTTACTGGCAGGTGATCTGTCTATGAAGATTTATGCACTCGTAAAGCAAGCATTATGAGGCGGAGCGAATGCGGGGAAATTCCTCAGCGCGGGGCCGTAATATAAATATTGGAAAATTTGAACGGTCTTGCTGCATATTACCCCCCGAGATTGCTTAATATCCATTTTGATAAATGGCTGGCAGCGCAGCAGACGAGTCATATATATATATATATATATATATATTATATATATATATATATATATATAGTATATATATAATATATATAAATTCGTCATCAGTCAATCTTGAGGATGCATGTTAATATATATATGTATATATAAAAATTCGTCATCAGTCAATCGACGTGATGTATTAGTAGTTTGTTAATGATAGTAATTAGGAGGATGCAGTTACGTGGACGATTTTGGGGGAAGGGGTGGCAATGCATATCTAAATATATTTACCTCTCGGTAAAGTTTCTGGGTCACAGCTATTATCAGAATGCTTTGTTTTCCACAATACTTCAAGTAGCATATTAGGCAGTGTTATGTTCTGCAGGAATAGATATCTCATTTTTAATATGATAATGGTTGTTGCTGCCAAGGTTATATTATCAAAATTCTAGAGCAAATCACAATTAGGAAGTCATGTAATAAGAGTTACTGTAATCAAGATTATAATATTCAAAGTATAAGGCAAATTGCAATTTGAAGGTGCCATGTGCTACAGCGTGGGAACACTTTTATTTATTTTTTAATTTAATAAGAGTTATTGCCGTCTAGACTGTAATATAAAAATTATAGAGCAAAAAATCACACTTTGGGAGTGTCATGTATGCATGAGAACATTTTTCCTTTATTTTTTTTTATTTGATAAGGGTAATTACAGTCAAGATCATAATATAAAAAAATATAGAGCCAATCATAATTTGGTACCTGTCACTCAAAATCCCCTCCATCATCTTCCCTTATTATGGAAATACAAATCCTGAAAGCTTAAGAATAGAATAGAATAGGATTTAATTAGAATTTTGCAGTCGATCATAATATATATATATAAAAAAATAAAGAGCAAATCACAATATCCTACGTATCCCCAGCAATTTCTTACCCTGGCATAGAAATGTAAATCCGGAAAATATAGGAATAGAATAGGATAGAACTAAGATTTAATTAAGAGTTTTCACAGCCCCGTTCATAATATAGAAAAAAAATATATAGAGCAACTCGCAATTGGGAACCTGTCACTCAAAATCCTGCACGGAATTCATCCGGTCTCGTGCGGTCCCCCTCTCCATCATCTTGCCCTATTTATAGAAATGCAAATCCTGAAAGTTTAACAGCCGAATAGAACAGAAATAGAACAGCCAGCAGCAACCATAAGCACAGCATCATCCTCCTCGGAGGTGCTTGTCGTTTTATGGGCAATATGGGAAACACGAATCACGTCCAAACTACTTTTTATGGTCTATAACGATCTTAGTTATTGCCCGACACGCACTTTTCACCGGATGGCCCTCTTAACGCCCATTCTGCTAGTTTTTTTTTTGTATTTTATTTTATTTTATTTATATCAAAAGGTTGGTGGTCTCGTGACCCCTCTTAACGCCCATTCTGCTTGTTTTTTTCATTTTATTTTATTTTATATATTAAAAGGCTGCTGGTCTCGTGACCATCTCTTCAAACGGATGGGAATGGCATCATGATAGTAACTATTCCGATTTCTTGATAATGATGAATGAGGATGATTTTGATAATTTTCAGTTTTTTTTTCTCTTGTTAGGTTGGTTTTCAGTACCTTTTTTTTATAACCAGTTGATATTTTATTTCATTTTTATATATAATAAAAGTACAGGTATAAGATTTATACCTGCATTTTATATAAACAGGTCGATTGTCTATTTTCGTTCCTATTAGATTAAAATTCAGTACTTTTTCACATTAAATATAGATTTTATTTGATTTCCATGTATAATAATACAGGTATAACATTTATACCTGTGTTTTGAATATACAATTCATATATCTACTTCACATATTTTCGTTTCTGTTAAATTAATATCCAATATCTTTTATATTAATTTTTTTAATTAAATTTGATTTCCTTATCTTCGTACATCTGGGTTTTAATATTTATAACTGTGTTTTATAAATACAAGGTAATTGTCCGTTTTTTTCCTGTTTGATTAAATATCCAGTACGTTTTTATATTGTATCTTTCTTCTCGTTTTATTACATAAGTAGAATCAACATGAACTTTAATAATCATTTTCTATATTCATATATCAGGTTTAAAATTTACGTCTGTGTATTTTGTACGTATAAATTTATATCTACAATGGAAAATAAACCACGAAAAATGAACCCGGGTTACTTAAACCGAAATTGGCGTTGTTGGTAATGACTTATAACGTCGATGAATCCGGGGGGGAATTTATTAGCAAATTTATTTTGCGACCGGATGTGGGTGTTGGCGATAAAATAAACATGTCAGAATGCTTCCTCCTACTCCTCCTCCTCCTTCCTCCATCCTCTTCTTCTTTCTTCTTCTTCTTCTTCTTCCTCATCGATAGAAGAAGACAAAACCCTTTTTTTTTCCTGATAATATTTTATGGGTTTTCCCTTAACCACAGACTAATTTTACGAATTTACAACAAAATTAGCGGTGGGGAAAATACGGCCGAAGATCCACCGAATAATTAGCGTTACCAATCTTATTAATTGCAAATTATAATCCCCATTAACTATAGTGTCATAACTTCTGAGCTGGAATTATAGCCGATAACTTTACCTGAAAAGCCAACTTAATCTCTGATTAATTAAGGATTAGACATAAAGCAGTCCGCCAGAAGCAGAGAGCAGCTCCTCTGGGGGAAAAAATCGGCCTCCGAGAGCCGGATTCCTCCTTAGTGTGATCTATCGGCGCCACCTCGTTCTCTTCTTCCTCCTCCTCTTCCTCCTCCTTCTCCTCCTCTCCTTCTCCCCCTCCTCCTCCTCCTCGTCATCCTCATCCTTTACCAAATCCTCCTCCTGCTCTTTCTTCTTTCCTCTTTCCTCCTCCTCCTCAGGTTAGAGTTACAAATCCACCTTTGGAAAATCAGGACTGAAAGTCTAGGAGAAAACGGTTTCTTGTCAGAAGTCAATGAGAAACTCAGAATGATAAGTCTTATCAGAGCTTTCTCTCCATCTTGTTCTTATATATATATATATATATATATATATATATATATATATATATATATATATATATATATATATATATATAGATATAAGTGTGTGTGTGTGTGTGCATTGTGCCTATGCAGAAAGTGTCTCTCCTAATTCTTCCCCCTCGGCGTCCTCTGCAGTGTATACCTTCCTAGGCATACAACCTGTAACTTTACTCTCCCTGCCCCTTTTTCTCATATGCACCTCTTTTCCTCGTGTCTCACTTATTTTCCTTCCGCTTCCCCTTCTCCCCACTCGTTCTCCTCCTCCTTTTATTCGTGAAAAAATTATGGTTTCTGTAGGAGGCCGTTTTTTTATAATCACGCAACTCACTTTTTCATAATTGCTTCTTGCCTGCCTCTCTTTGTAACACAAAACCTTAGAGTTATTTATTATTATTAGTATTTTTTTAGACTTTTCTTTACTCCATTAAGTGAATCGGGGACATTTGTTTTATAGCCAATAAAAAGGGACATATGGAAAGAAAAAATAGAGAAAGGTAAAAACGGCTCCCCCAACAGCCAAGACTTCACGCGGCCCTCCCCCCTTCGCTACGTATAAACAATGGCTTTACGATCTCCGTATGTCACCTTGTTTTTCTCGCATATATACCATCCAGTTAGACATTGCCTCCATGCATATATGCCAACCAGTTTGGGGACCCCATCAATATAGATATGCCTTCTCTTCCCCCCCCCCTCCCCCCTCACCCAACTCCCCTCTGATGCCCCATCGCAAACCCTTGCATCATCTTCCTTCGTATGAGCCCCCTTTCTCCCCTCTCCTTTGTTTTTCTCCTGTCATTTATTGCCTTTTCCTCTCTCTCTCTCTCTCTCTCTCTCTCTCTCTCTCTCTCTCTCTCTTATTCCTTTGGAGCTACTGACACCCTTTCCCAACCCCTTGGCCCTTTGTCTCCCTTTTCCCATGACCTAACATGTGTTCGAACAAGCCAATTAACTAGTGTCTTTGCTACCTAGGTTCCCTCTTCCTTGTGTACACAGATTGTATCGTAACCATCCTCGGAATGGCGTGAGGGGGTTTGGGGGTTTGGGGGTGGGGGGGGGGGGGGGCGCGGTAGGGGGCCAGGTTT
Source organism: Macrobrachium nipponense (assembly GCF_015104395.2). Taxonomy (NCBI): domain Eukaryota; kingdom Metazoa; phylum Arthropoda; class Malacostraca; order Decapoda; family Palaemonidae; genus Macrobrachium; species Macrobrachium nipponense. Next base: position 112,192,940 of record NC_087203.1, on the reverse strand, counting down.
GGACCATGAAAACAGGAGGGCAGGAATGAATGATACCTCTTTTGGGTGGGGGGTTGGGGATTGGGGTATGTATTGAAATTTTCTTCTGAGAGAGAGAGAGAGAGAGAGAGAGAGAGAGAGAGAGAGAGAGAGAGAGATAGATGTTAGGATTGAATGATACTTATGAGTTGGGGGAATGTATTGAAGTTATTCCTCTGAGAGAGAGAGAGAGAGAGAGAGAGAAATGCATGATACTTATTTCGGGTGGAGGGGTACGTGTTGAAATTTTTCTAATAGAGAGAGAGAGAGAGAGAGAGAGAGAGAGAGAGAGGGGGGGGGGGGGGGGCGCAGGAATGAATAATATATACTTGTTTTGGATCTGAGAGATTTATTGAAGTTTTCCTTTTACCGAGAGAGAGAGAGAGAGAGAGAGAGAGAGAGAGAGAGAGAGATACTAGGAGGGGCATGAATGAATAATACTTGTTTTGGATCTGAGAGATTCATTGAAGTTTTCCTTTTACAGAGAGAGAGAGAGAGAGAGAGAGAGAGAGAGAGAGATGATGCACTTAAGAGAAGATGCACTTGTCTTAGAAGGTGTAAGTTTGAGTTACTATGTTGGCACTGCGTATTATTTGCTCGACGCTGACGTTTATAGGGTGCAAAACCTCGTGTCATGGTTACCATGACATGTAGAGATTGCGAGGAAGAGGATTTATCAGTTTCTCTTCAGAGAATGTTATTGGCCTTCCATCCTTGTAATAAAATCAAGATTGAATGTATGCCCATCACATTAATATATTAAAAGAGAACAATGTATACACAACTTTTTCTTTCCTGAAAGCTTTATGTTTGTAATATACACAAATGTTTGTGTTAACGTGTAGCTTTGTATTATTTTCTGATCTTGAAATCTACTGCCTGACTTAAGTCCGATTTGACCTTGCAGTCATATAAATTGCTGAGAGAGAGAGAGAGAGAGAGAGAGAGAGAGAGAGAGAAGAGAGAGAGTTGGGATGTTGAAAGAAAAGAGAGGGAGAAATTCAGAAACAACAGTTTTGAACGCGCCATCCTTGATCTTTCACTATTTTTTTTCGTTTATTTTCATATTACTTAACAAAATTAGGTCCCTTCAGATTTCTACCAATTTTCGCGTATCATCGTAACTTAAGACTTTATAGCTTTTATTGTTACTTCCGTTATCATGACCTCCTTTCATTTTTCGTCCCCTTTTGATAATGACTGTATTATTACTATCTTAATATCGTTATTGTGAATATAATTTTTCAATGCCCTGCCACAGCTTGTGTATATACAATATTTCAGGGTGATTATAATCATATAAAACACATGTTCACCGGCTGGTGTTCCGAGGCATCATTCCCGGTGATTTCGAGGTTGTTATTGACATCATTAACAGGTTGGCTTTTATATGAGGTCAGGTGAACGGAATGACTTGCATAAAGGCAAGTTCTTTACACTTTGTAGTGGAACGCACACACACACACAAAAGATTACGGTATATAAAGAGTGAATATCATCGTACTTGTTATCCAGAATTCCGTGAAGAAGCAAATTAATAATAATAATAGTACTATAAATCACCGTAATATAAATAGTAAAAATCACAGTACCTCTTTTTCAGAATATGGTGAAGAGGCAAGAAAAAAAATAAATGCGGAATATAAATCCTGACAATCATCGTACCTCTATTTCAGAATACCATGAAGAAGAAGAAGAAGAAAAAAAAAACTTTACGGAATGTAAACTGAGTGAATATCATCGTACTTGTTTTCCAGAATACTGTGAAAAAAAAAAAAAAAAAAATACTGAATATAAATATTGAAAATCATCGTAATGCTCTTCTCCAGAATACGGTGAAGAAGAAGAAAAGACAGTATAGCACATAAACAGCGTGAATATCATCGTACTTGTTTTCCAGAATACTGTGAGGAAGCAAAAAAAAAAAAAAAAATACTGAATATAAATAGTGAAAATCATCGTACCTCTTTTCCAGAATACCGTGAAGAGGCAGAACTTTTATAATAATTTGCAAATCATCGACGGGAATTTCCTGCTCGGTATCCGCCTTACCGAGTCATGATTATAAGGAGATATTGACTCACGTTATGGAAAATATGTTTACATTTTTCGATAATAATCTGTCTTGCTTTGACTTTACGAAGCAATGCTGGAGGACGTATAAATCCTTTTGTTTCTCCTTTTATCTTCCCGATTAGTTACTAATTTTTTTCACGTGTGGATTATCGAAAGGATAAATAGAATTATTTGATTGTCTGATAGGTGCCCTCACGGCTGACCTCGTAGGATAAGGGATAATTTTACTTATAATTCAATAATTTTACTTATATTATCAGCTCGTGATTAATCAACAAAAGAATTCCCTATTGCTGTCAATCCTAGAATTGAATGCTTTTCATATTTAGTTTTGAGGTATTTTTTATACCCAATACAACTAAATTATAAGGAAAAATCAGGAGATGAAATCACAAATGGTGATAAACTCTACGGCATTTTCACTCCCTGGTTTAGCCGTGTTTTTAAGTCTACTGAAGCAATCTTCATTTTGTAAGTATTTTTGTTAGATGGGATAAACGATTTTTCCTGTAAGGAGATATTTCAGCTTTCACTAAATGTGACTTTATATTTGCGTAAGTTATTGCCAATACGAAATGAAAACGGTACCGTGTTAAGAACTGTTGTTACCGAATGAATGAAAGCTAAGCTTGCTTTATGATCTGTGGCTAGATATTTGTGAAGTAATTCTAGCTATATTTATTGAATGTAAACGAAAATACTACATGTGTCGCAAAACATATAACTTTGCGCTAAATTTAAGTTAGTTTGTTATCGGTATGCTAAGTTTACTTGTCAGAAAATGATTCTTATAATATTATTGTGACTCCTTATTCTAATGTGTTGATTTTCTCGTTTAATAAGGGCTTATTCAAACCTATGTATTACTCCTATCGTGAATTTCCCTTAGTTCGTATAACTCTGTATCAGAAATTACCTTTATCGCTTTTTTTTTTTGTTACACCCTCTGGCCTTCCACCCACCAGCCTCCCCACTCTCTCTCTCTCTCTCTCTCTCTCTCTCTCTCTCTCTCTCTCTCTCTCTTTTCTTCTTTCATCGATTAAATGTAATAAGTCCTTTCAATTTTAGACTTAATGTGCGGTTTGTGGACGTGGTTCCCGATAATTTAGCTTGATTGAACACCACAGACAGAGACGACGGTCGAACGCAAGGTACAAGGGCTCCGCCATTACTTTTCCATTGATACGGATTGTTTTATTTATTTGCGTGTTTATTTTTCCAAGTTTTTGATGCCGAGAAAGATTGTGCGTGATGTTTCCTCTCTCTCTCTCTCTCTCTCTCTCTCTCTCTCTCTCTCTCTCTCTCTCTCTCTATTCTATGTTGGCTTTAGCGATTTTTTTTTTCTCTCTCTCTCTCTCTTTCTCTCTTCTATGTTGGCTTTAGCGATTTTTATGCTTTTAACCTGTTTATTTTTTAGTGTTTGATATCAAGAAAGATCGTGTGATATCTCTCTCTCTCTCTCTCTCTCTCTCTCTCTCTCTCTCTCTATTCTTTTGATGGCTCTAGGGGTCTGAGCGTTTTTATATTGTTGCTTTGTTTGCCGTTGTTCAGCCATTCTTGCTTTGCTTGTTCCTGCGCCCACCTGCTTATCATGAGAGCTATAAATCTCTGTAATTGCTATCAATTTCCTTTGCATCATTCATCACTGTCTTATACGATACGGCTTTTTAAATGGAAAAAAGAAATTCTTTATCGCGTCGGAGAGGAACTGGAAAAAAAATTATGATGCCTTTTTATCGTTTTTCTAACTCATTTTGCAATTGCTTGCAAGTGTCCCTGAGTTGAACCGTCTGCATATCTGATAGCTGATATTTGTACCGTATCAATTGATAATTGCAGTTTTAGATATTATTTATCGTGAAACTTTAAGCTTTTGATAAACACGAAGGAACAGATGTCGACCCATGCTTGCGATAGACAAAGCTCAATAATGATAAGAGATCTCGAGATGGTAATTATTCTGATGGATGTGTTGCTGCTCTTCCATTCGTTACTCCATTTTTTCCTCTCAGTCTTCTTGCATTTCTCTGCCTTCTCACGACAGAGTTTTCAAGAGGCACATGAGAATTATTAGGGTCCTCTAATTGTCACCCTAGTACCGTGAATCAAGATAATGTCTCGCAGCTGTGGGTTTTATTAATTTTCGTTCGTTGTTTGGGTTTCGTTTCTTCGCTAAGATATCTATTGCTCTTTCCACGGTCTTGCGATTCAGAGATTTCAGGATAAAATGGTGTCGCGTAGCTGTTGTGGGACTCTGATCCCGTGTGGTTGTTAAGTCGAATGTTTAAATATTTTGTCGTATCGCCTGTATAACCTTTCTGCACATACTTGTTGCTGGCAGGGTTAATTTAATGATTTATTCATATTTTCACCTATTTATTTATAAGTTATTAACTCGTTTTTTTCTAATAAGTGATGTCTTCATTCCGTATTCCATATTGTCTTTTGTGAATTCTTTCAAATGAACGCCATGTTCTTTGGAAGCCTGAATTTCAAGACTGTGGTCCCTGTAGGTTGTTCCATTTGAGCTGAGGTAATTCTCTGAATAATAATAATAATAATAATAATAATAAAATAATAATAATAATAATAATAATAATAATGTTCTGATGGAATTAAATAACTTTTTGGGATTTTCTAGGAAAGCAAATTAATCACATCGCTTTTTCTCATTTTATCTTTCCTGTAAATGAAGCAATCAGGCAATGTTCTGTTTTGTTTTCTATTTCGCAGCGTTTATCATGTGATATTCGTATATAAATCTACATTAGGAGGAAAGAATGTAATAATCATGACGTTGTTTGAAACCCTCATCCTGAGGTTGTCGTCCCCATTAGTACAAACTCAATTTGGAATGTTTTACCCCCAACGGCCATCTTAACCCCTCGTAGAGCAAAGTAACCTAGATATAGGTCATGTAGGTTCGACTACTAACCTACTACTACGGATAAATGCGAAAGCTAATCGGAACTTACTGGCAATCAATGTGTTTTTCCATATTGTTAATTTTAGGTTCTCTACATTAAATGAATCAAGTCCATTTTATCGTTATATAATGTCTGTCGGCGATTCTTTTTAAACTCTCTCTCTCTCTCTCTCTCTCTCTCTCTCTCTCTCTCTCTCTCTCTCTCTGAATATTTATATCTACCCGTTATGCTGAATCTTTACAAAAATATTTATCTCATTCGGAGATGCTTATCCCAGAGTACCGTAGTCTTCAGAAACATTTTGTGTAAATATTTCCCCTCCGTTACCCTTACGCGAACTTCATTATGATCAACTGCGAGTGATTATAAACATCTTTACGTATAAACACGCAAATCATCCATCTGCCAACAACTTTCACGTAGAAAGTTAATGCGAGTAACTGTGATTCCGAAGTTGTGTTTTCCTCTATTCATTAGAATTAATGGATTCCGGGAATGATTATGACAACGCTTGTTCGTGTTACAGGGTTGTTAGACCAAGGTTCTCGGTCGTTCATCGATAGCTCTGATTTTTAAAGAAGAACCTTTCCCCTAAAGTAAACTAGGAATGTAATTATTATTGTAAAGTACAAAAGAAACATCTTTTTTAATACTTTTTAAAAAACGCCGTTTTCCCATCGTAAACTGTATATAGTTATTAAAAAAATACCCATAGTAGTATGAGTCTTGAAATGGTGAGACAAATCCACAGTTATGTATGTGTATACACATACATAACAATGGATTCATCCTTAATTAAATTTATATATACATATATTTAATTTATGTATACATATATGTATACATATTA
>NC_087203.1:112167069-112182069 GCF_015104395.2 Macrobrachium nipponense | reverse complement strand
TGTGGAAGTGGTGAGTGAGTGTTCGTCCTTGTATTATACTTGTTCGTGTTTTTGCTCTGATCTTAACGTTATGAAAGTTTTCCCTTGTTGTGCTTGATGATTTCACTGCTTATTTGAATCAGACTAAGCCGTGAAACCTGAATTTGGACCGTAAATTTTCCTCTCTCTCTCTCTCTGTCTCTCTCTCTCTCTCTCTGTCTCTCTCTCTGTCTCTCTCTCTCTCTCTCTCTCTCTCCTGGCCTTAACATTACTTTTTAAATGCTTCCCATTCGTCATATGGATTACCACTACCGGAAACAGAATAAAAACAAAAAACTGTTGTTTTTATTATTCGTTTTAATTTTCATGGAACGGCAAAATGGAGTTGGGGATGAGGGAGGGGGTGAAGGAAGAAGGGGAAGGGGGACAGGGGAAGGAGAGTTGCAGGGTTTTCAATTGTTCAGTCTCAAATCCACCTTTTTGTGAATGAGGTTACGCGTGTTACAATGAGCTTTGTTCAGTTCCCCCTCCCCCCCCCCCCCCCCCCCCCCCCCCCCCCCTTTTTTTTTTTTCTTTTTCTTTTTTTCATTGTTTGCTTTCGTTTATAAGCCTGAGAGAGGTTATGGTTCCATAATATGCTTTCAATGTAACTCGCAAGCATAATTGCTGCAAAGCTCTTGGACATACAGGAAGATTAAGCTTACCTGCGGAAGGGTTCTAATTATCCGCGGTTATATATACGCAATACGGCCATACGTCAGGGTACATTTTTGCTTATGCATTGCAAGGGAGTCCATCAATTCATGCTTTAACCATTTGAAAGCGGGATTTACCAAATATATACCCAATGTTCTGAGAGAGAGGGAGAGAGAGAGACACACACACACCGAGGGTTCATTCGTCTTCTAGAGGAGATTTAGAACCCCGGATGTTAGCGAGTGAAGGGCAAAGGTGAGCAGTTTTTGCTACATGCAAGATTTATGTTTGAATATGAGTGTGCTGTTTGTAGCGAGGGATTTATAACGGCTAAATGTTGCCTTGAGTATGTGATTATGGACGCGATAGTTGGGTTCGAGCTGTCTCGATGCAGAGGCTTGCTCTCTTCGATACTGCTGCTGCTGTTGCTGTTGTTGTTGTTGTTGTTATTGTCTTAAAAAGCATTTCTCTCTCTCTCTCTCTCTCTCTCTCTCTCTCTCTCTGTTTGTCTGGGTTTTTCTAAGGTGTAGTTAGACAGAGCCGTGGCTTTCTACCATGATGGGAAATGTCTCAGTCACAAGATGGCTGTGTTGTTAGTTTAGGCCAACAAGTAGTGCATTTGGAGGAAGTCCTTTCACTGCAGTATATAGTGATACTAAGGCAAAAACTTAAAAAAAAATAAAAAGTCACTTTTTCAGGTGTTTTTGGTTCGGAGGGATGAATAATGGGGGACCATAATTTCTGAGGCGAGTTTTTAGATCGTTACTCTGTCTTCCTCAAGGAGGAGGAGGAGGAGGAGGAGGAGGAGGGTTTGAAACTGTCTCAGATCGTCTTAGAAACGAGATTTTTTATTTTTTTATTGTGGATATTGTTTTTGCCGTTGTTAAAAGGAATATTTAAACTTATGTAGCTGTGAGTATTATTCATTTTGTAAACTGACTGCGTTCTCTCTTTGTGAGCGCATTGTCTGACTTTCTTTTGCAACTAGAAATAAAGTTGTCTCTTATTAATATTTCTAGCTCTTAAGATTTATGAAGCAAACATCAATTTGGAGGTTTTGCACTGGAAAAGAAATAACGGACAAGGTATTAAACGACAAGAGAGAGAAAAAAGGGAATAAACTGTAAAACATCCTTTCCAGTTTATGCATCTTTGATGTTTTATTCATCTTCAGTGACGTTTGTATTTTATAAAGAAAAGAAAGGTAAAGTGCTATATTCTCATGAGGAATTTCCTAAGAAAATGAAGGGAGGTTGCCGGGCATTCTCTTCCTGATTGCCTTTCTTTAGAAATTGTGGGTAAGTTTTAGAATTTTCTTTTTTTTTTCTTTTCTAAGAATTAACGTTCATGAGAAGGTATCAGGAACATATTTCGTTTGATTTGGATGCATTTTTGCAAAATAAAAAGGAAGATTGTAAGATGTTCTTTCAGTTTTCCTGTAGTGATGTTCAGTTGCTTTATTAATGTTTTTTCTGAAACGTTTGAAAATAGTCTTATTTAACTCCTTTTATCCATGACAAAGTAAAGGGGAGGCATTTTAAACATATGCTGCTGTTTTCACTTGAAGTTTCCTTGATATTTTTTAAGACACTGAGAAACTGCCTCAGTAACACGAAATCCCTTATGCTTTTAAAGAAATGATCCTTTCAGATGTATTGATTCTAATATATTATTTAAAAAAGTCCCTTCAAGATTCGGTTGCGTTACATTGCATTTAGTTTTTAGAAAATAAATCCGCCATTGTTTGTACCTGGTTAACATTTTTTTCTCTCTCTCTCGTCATGAGAAATCCTCTTTTCTAATGTTGTCATGAGGGATCCCCCTCCAGGGATCTGAGGAAAGGGCTGGCTTCGGTACCCTTCCCTCCTTCTCTCCCTCCCCTTCCCTCTCCCCCTCCCCCCAAATGCAGAAGTCCATTTCTGAACTGATTGTTATCCGCCTTACAACTTCCAAAGATGTTATTTACTTAATCATTTCCTGGGCTGGAGCAATTTGTCGGTGGGAAACCAAAAGAAAAAAAAAGAAAACGAAGAGAGAGAGAGAGAGAGAGAGAGAGAGAGAGAGAGAGAGAGACTTGCCTGTAAGTGGCAATTTATCGGTAAATGTTGCAGTATATTTATTTTTGTGTGTTGTGCGAGACTCCCTATGATATTATTATGAGTAAGTTGCGTAACTAAAAGCTTTTCATTTGCACCAATTTTATATCCTATAAGAGTCAATTTCCGAGATGTGACCGGAAGTAGAGACGTTGGGTGTTATTGATCTTGTGCTCAGTTTCAAATTGGTCGCCGGGAGACTGATCTGAAATCAATTCGTTTTATCTAATTTGTTTATGGCTGTAACCAAATTTAAGTTATTTATGGTTGCAACCCCATTTTAATGAAGTTATTCATGGATGGAACCAAAGTTAAGTTATTTATGGTTGCCACCAAATTTAAGTTATTTATGGTTGCAACCCAACTCTAATGAAGTTATTTATGGATGGAACCAAAGTTAAGTTATTTATGGTTGCAGCCAAATTAAAGTTATTCATGGTTGCAACCAAATTTCAGTCATTTATGGTTGCAAACAAATTTAAGTAATTCATGGTTATAACCAAATTTCAGTTATTATAGGTGTTACCAAATCTTACTCATATATTGTTGCAACAAAATTTAAGTTGCAATCAAATTAAAGTTATTTATGGTTGCAACAAAATTTCAGTTATATATGGCTGCAGCCTGTTTTAGAATTTCATTTTATTTATGTACTCGGTGTTATCTGTCATAAGTCTTGTATACTTGAGGTAAAGTTGGGGATTTGAGGAAGAAGTGCTTTTTTTATGTTACCCATGGGTTTAAATAACTAGTTTGACTGAAACTTATATTTAGAAATTTTATATTTGGCTATGCACTGCTTGGACGCATACCTGGACTAGACTAAATGGGTATTACATATCACAGGCCCTAATAAGGCCTACTATACCATGAAGGATTAATGTCATATACAGTTTCATTACATAGTATATGTTTCTGCGTAAATGTTTTACATGTATTCACAAGCAAACAATTCTGACAATTGCAAACGTAATCAGCCTGTAATGTGTATGTACTTCTCCATACTTTCTGCAAATAAGAAGTCTTTTAATGATTTATTCATATATGAGTAAATAAATCCGTCTGATCAATTCAGCCAATCGAAAACCCACTATAGAAGATACAGAACTCTCCCAAAGTCACGAAACGCCACTGAAGAAGAGTCTTGGGTTCATGAAATGGCAAGAATTGAGGAAATCACGTGACTTATTTCAGGTTTCTGCCGCTTACTGTGAATAACAGTGCTGTTAACTGTCTCTCTCTCTTTCTTCCTCTTCACATTCATTCATCATACGAGGACTCCATATTATTCATATTATTCGGCTGCCAATACGTTATTTTATCAAGCTAAGCTTATATGAATGACTTTATGGGTAGTGTACCTGCTTAGTCAGGATCATAACAGTCTTCCTAGAAAATACGTGTGTAAATAGTATAGTATATATATATATATATTATATCTATATATATATATATATATATATATATAATAATATATATATATATATATTTATATATATATGTGTATATATATATATATATATATATATATATATATATATATAAATATATATATATATACATATATACGTATATATAGTATGTATATATATAATGAAAAAATATCAAACAATATCACGATAAAAAAGATATATATACAATTTTCCCCTTATATTTCTTAAAGGAATTGGAGAAATTGAAGTCCCTGGATAATGGATCTCCTTCCCTTTGCCGAACTATCTGGCGAAACTAAGCGGCGCTTTTACGTGCGGATTATTGCCCTCTTGATGCGAGAACATAGTATAACAAGTCCGTCGTTATATCTTTTGCGCGGCCGTAAAACGGCCCGTAATTTGCGGCGCACTGTCGTCAGTCCTTCCATCGACCCTTCTCGTGATTCACACACGGCGCAAAATGGTTAAATTTAACCTCCCGTGGAAATCGATGTTGCACCCTATTTATAAATCTCTCGTAACGGAGTGGCTGCGTTTTTTCCCCCCGCCCGATGTGAGTTACGTTCAGTTTGGGATTTCGAAAACGGAAAAGCGCCGCGGTGCGATCACTTATATAGGTAACTCCAAATCATTAGGTCTCAAAAGAGTTCCTAAAGGCGGTTATATTCTTGGCAGTGATAATTTGGCCATTCGGTGATCGGAAAAGTTTTTTTTTTTTTTCTCCGTTGTTTATTCTTGGTTCACTTATTCTGCCTTCGATATCCTCCAGAAAAAAAAATGGTTAAGTCATGCTTTGCGAACGAGAAGAACCGTTAATTCATGGCATATAAGAATGCACGTATCATTGAAGCCTTTTTGTTTTTATTGCTCTGACATTTTACGGTCTTTGCAACCGGGAAAACCCGAATATATCAATAAAATAACTAACTATAAACTTCACGTTTTGAATTTCATTTCCAAAAATACGCCACTGAAAATCTTTTTTCCTTAACTGTGAACTCATTATTAGGCCTGGGGGAACTACTACAACCGTATTTCTGAACATGAATGAAAAAAAATGACATCTATACATTTGAAGAGTAACTCTCTCTACTTACTCTCAGCTCCTCCCATGAAGGAATCGAGTCCTGCAGGATCCTCCGTCCTCTCCTCTTCCTCTCGGAGGCTGTGTTCCATTTCTGTCATCTTTTCCAAGTTCATTAACCACGACCCGTAATCTCCCACTTTCATGCTCATGAGGTATATACCTTTTTGGGGGTTCGGTTTTTATAATCTCTGTTCGTCTCCTCCTCCGAATCTCCCTTTATAAAAGCACAAACCACCTTTCCTTTTTTTCTTTTCTTTTTTTTTTTAACGCTGCTATATAGTCAGTCAGTCAAGTCCATCACACGATCAACTTCATGAGAGAGAGGGAGAGATTGATTATTTTGGGCTTTTGCTTTCGGGGTCCCGCCAGCTAGAAGGTCTGTGTGTCTGTGTGTGTGCCGCCCAATAACTCTCTCTCTCCAGATGAGCCGCCCCAACGAACTAGTATCGCTTCGCTTTGTACACTGAAGCCGGTCTCGCAATCTCACATATCCCTGTCCCTAAACATACCTCAATTCTTGCACAAAAACCCTAATGCCTGTAGCCACCGAATGCACCTCACACCCCAACCCCATCAACCCCCCTCCCCTCCCCTTCCCAAGTACACACTAACACACACACACACACACGCACGCACGTACATACACACGCTCGTTCTCTCTCTCGCTACCCACCTCTTTATCGGCCTCCACCCCCCCAAAGTATCTCCGATGACCTCCATATGGTCATCCGCAACTGTTTTTATCGGCCCCCCCATCGTCCAGAACACTTAGTTTATTAGTATAAACCCTGATGAACATTGTGTTCAAGGTATGCGCAGCGTTCTCCATAAGACCTAAACAATAAGGCGATCTCTGTTGTGCAGATGAGAAAGGAGAGATGCGAGGGAGAGAGAGAGAGGGGGAAGGTAAGTGAGTGAGAGTAGCATCTTCATCGTTCTCTCGCGAACAGAACCTGCTGCTGCTTCTGCTGGTGCTCCTCCTCCTCCTCCTCCCCTCCTCCTCCTCCTCCTGCATCGCCTTCAGGCACCATTACTCACAGGGCACCTCTCAGATGGGAAGGCTAGATGGGGCTCCAAGCTGAAGACATTTTTATTTCGCTGGTCTTAAATTCATGGTGAGCTGCCTGCATGATTAGGCGTCCGCTTGTAATGTGGTATCAGACATTTTATATATATAAAAAATTTTTTCTTCCTCCGCGTATATGTTGTCGCGTAGATACGTTCGCGTTTTGGGAGAAGGTAATCTCCTGTGCGTAGCGCGCTAATTGATATCCATCGAAATGGCGTGCGCTACAATTAGAGATGGAGATATGAAATGGATCTGCGCGATTACAATGTTTATTTTCCATGTCACATATCTCGATAAGGGGGAGACCGCGTGTAAGTGGCCCATAGTGTCGTTACGACTCGCATTAGGTCTTAAAACGCCCAGATACGACCAATTCCGAGCCGCCACAGGTGTCCCGGTGACATAAGGGACCTTGTCACGGAATTGTCGAACGATGACGCACTGACTGTATGTATATACTAATCCTTTTTATTTACCGAAGGTCATTTTTTCTGGTCTCTGCTATCAATCGTTCATTAGTATCTTTTTTTTTTTTTTTTTTTTTTACTTATTTTAAATCTTATTTCCAACTCCAGCTTTATCAAGAGCAAAGACTTTATTGAATAGTGTCTCTGTACCCAGACAGTTTGTGGATCCGCGAATAGCATTTTTATTTGATGGATTACAGATTTACAGACTTAAATGGCATGCTAGTGTATATATATATATATATATATATATATATATATATATATATATATATATATATATATATATATATATGCAATATAAAAACACTGTATCGTGTTTCTAAGAAATTAATAGAAGGATCCACAGTAATATCCTTGTTTATCTAGATATAATATATTTATGGAAATATATACAAAGCTTAAAGCTTTCGTCCATCCTCCTGTCGACTTTGCTTAGTGATCAAGTCCACAGGAGGATGGACGAAAGCTTTAGCGTTTGTATATCCTCCATAAATATTATATCTACATAAACAAGGATATTACTGTGGATCCTTCTATTGATATATATATATATATATATATATATATATATATATATATATATATATATATATATATATATATATATATATATATATATATATATATATATATATATATATATATATTATATATATATATAGATATAGATAGATAGATAGAAAGATAGATATATACTTCTTTATTTCCATACTTCAGCTCTTATCATCCCAACTTCTGTCTAACCGTCATTCATCGCAGTGATCCATTAATTAGTACCTTCGTATCCAAACAGCTCTGTTAATCCTCGAATGTTATCGCCAACTTGATTGACTACAAGATTACCCAATTCAGACCTAATCGAGAAAGGCCATTTCTAGTCTTTAACATTCCCGCTGTCACGCAGAGCAAGACCGCCAGTACTACTACCTACCAATAATAATTCGTCAAGATCGCTCGTCATTACGAGTCTCCGTGTGTGTGTGTGTTTTGGCCGTCCGTGTGTGTCAGGTTATTCGAGGTGAATTGTTGTGACCTGTCCTTGTATGTCAAAGGGGCCCAGAAATCATGCAAATTATACCGCGAAGAAGAGGGTAAAAATATTCGGGGATTTAACAGCTCGATGACTAATGGTCGTCCCGTGCTTCGATGACATTACTTTGGTCAGCGAACGAGGGGGGAAGTGGTCTTTATTCTGTTTTTTATTTGCAGTCTATTGAGCAGAGCTTGAGATATATATATATATATATATATATATATATATATATATATATAATATATATATATATATATATATATTTCATGGATGGCTTCCTAATACTATGCTGAAAAAGACTTATACCATCAGACATTTTTTTTAGATGTCTGTTATGCAAGTAAGGGTAGACAATATAGAAAAAAAAATGTTGAACAAAACTATACGTATGTATATATATATCATATATATATATATATATATATATATATATATATATATATATATATAAACAAATAAAGAAAAAAACAGGAAACTTATAAGTCACTTATAAAACGTTGAAAATATTTTCGCTACGTTAAAGGTCATGTTTTCAATAAAAAAAATCAAGGCTATCTGGATTAACTGATTATTTTATCTTGTTAATTTAATCTGTATTTGGAAAAACTGAGCACAATTCAAGCCTTTTCATCATCATACACAACGAGAGAGAGAGAGAGAGAGAGAGAGAGAGAGCAAAAATCCCAAGGCTCTTTATCGTAGGAGCTGGCAGTCACATGATCACGATTATTAGGCAATTATTGCACAACTATCGTCCGTTATAATTCAGAAATTCTCCGGCCTTAAACGTTCTCTCTCTCTCTCTCTCTCTCTCTCTCTCTCTCTCTCCAGCTCATTATTTTGTGCCGTTTCTTCCTCTGTTATTATTGTCATGCCCCCGGATTTTTAGGGGAGTTGCATGAAGGCCCAGGGCTGACCCGTCACAATGTAATTACGAGTTTACCGCGCGCAAAAAAAAAATATATATATAATATCGAAAAAGGGATTAAATGATAACCACAACACCTTTGAACAAAGTAGGTCTTAATGCTTTTTTTTTTTCTGTTGTTTTTATTTGTGGCTGTTATTTTTCCTGCAATTATGAATCTGAGTCGTCCATTATCCTTACTTGTCATACATGTTTTCTCTGCAAGAGATGTAATTCATGTTTTACTTTTAAGTAGTTGATTTAATGATGTAATCTCGTCTTCAAGTAGGAGGAGATTTCAAGAACATATTTTGAAGTATTTTGATATGAACCAACATTCACACCATTCCCAATGGTGAAATTACTTTTAAATTCACAACAAGATTGTATTAATAAAAAATTTTAATCTTTCTGCACATCCTTTTCTATATTAATGTATTAAATGGCATTTGATTACCAATATATTTTTGTTCAGGCGACATTTGATTGCGTTGCATAAATACTAGCCTTCATTATGAGCTTTGTGTAGGATCAGCTGACTGGAGAAGAATAATTTTCTTTCAAAGACCACGAACGTGTCTGGATTTTATTAAATTATTTAAAACGTAAATTAGTAAATTGGGACTTTTTTATATATATGAGGTGCGTGGCAAGGCTTAATATTTCACGTTATTAAATGTTTATTGTTTTTTTTTTTGTCGTATTAGAACTACCATCACGATATGAATTACAGCGAACGAGATGTACAGAGATAGATTTTCCTTTTAATTATTGACTGCCAGTTTTATTTGTTTATTGATCATTTTGACAATTGCTTTTTTTTCTTTTTTTACTAAGTGGTCTTATCTTTCTGTATTTCCCATTACTTTCAGTTACTTCTTCCTAATGAACACTATATTCTTTAGAAGCTTGAATTTCAAGTCAGTGGCCCATCTGGTGGGCTTGTTCCGTGTGAATAGGGTTCATCTTCCGAGTAATAATAATAATAATAATAATAATAATAATAATAATAATAATAATAATAATAACAGGATTTACTAAATGGTGAAGAAATCCAGTGGTGTAGATGTAAATTTTATGATTGTATTAATAGTAGTAGAAGTAGTTGTATCATAATGATAATAAGGATAATAATAGTAGTAGCTGTAATAATAATAATAATAGCATGATTTACTAAATGGTGAAGAAATCCACAGTGGTGTAGATGTAGATATATGACAGTGTTAGTAGTAGTTAGCAGTAGCTGTATCATAATAATAATAATAATAATGATAATAGTAGTAGTAACTATAATAATAATAATAATAATAATAATAGTAATAATAATAAGGAAGTACTCAATCGTCATTGGCCATACACTCTCAGAGAACAGATGAGTAACGTGTCCAGGGCGCTTGCTGCCCAGTGCCCAGCACCTTCCGTCCCGGGGTGGGGGAATTTCAATTTCGGTTTCAGGTTTCAGTTTCAAGTGTAAAAAAGCAAAGGGGCAGGAATGCCCCTCCCACCCCTCCCCTCCCCTCCCCCCCTCCTTAATCGTTAGCTTATCGTATTTTGCAGCATACATATACACGCGCTTGCGTGCGCGAGTCATATCTGTTTAATAGAAATTGCTGTGTAAAAATTACAGTATTTTTTTGCGATGTAATATAGTGATGGCGGTTACCTACTAATTAAGACTAATTAAACCCTGCAGTTTAATGATTGCGCCTAAAATCAAAGAAGGATGAAAAAGCCATGACGCCCCCATCCCCACCCCGCCCCCGCCCCCTCCCCTCCCCGTGAGTCGCCCGCTCCCAAGGAAGATCGCCGACGACGCCGATCGTTCGAATTGATAGGAAGGAAATAACCTTTTGGATTCCGATCTTTTCTCCAAACCCCCCCCCCCATCCTCTTCTCTCTCATACATATTATGTATGCATGTGTAACACATGTTTTGTATATATATATATATATATATATATATATATATATATATATATTATATATATATATATATATATATATATATAATTATAATATATATATATATATATGATATTAATAATTCTGTTATATGTATATATATGTATATATATATATATATATATATATATATATATGTATATATATATATATATATATATATATATATATATTATATATATATATATATATATATAGATATATAGTATATATATATATATATATTAATATATATATATATATATATATATATATATATACGGTATAATATATATATATATATATATATATATATATCTATATATATTAAGATATATATATATATATGACACATACACATATATATCACGACCGAATCTACGTAAGTGTGTACCATAGCACCGATCACCCGGAGACCTATGGCACGGACCAAGGTCTAAAGAATTCGCTTGTGTTGTTTGTCTGGGCGAGTCCAGCAAACGATGGTAATCGGGGCCCCCAAAGTGCAGCAGAACGAATCCTTCCTCCCCTCCCTATCCCCCACCCTCCTTCCCCTTCTCCTTCCCCTTCCCCCATTCCCCCCGATCGTAAAACAGGTCTTCGACTGTCTTCGGCCGTGTCCGTGGATGGAGGAAGGGTTGGGCTTTGACTGATCACCTGGGAACCGACTTGCACGCACCCATGAGAGAGAGAGAGAGAGAGAGAGAGAGAGAGAGAGAGAGCGCTCTCGCTCCTCTTCCACAGGCAAAGTTGCATTCTCTCTCTCTCTCTCTCTCTCTCTCTCTCTGTATGTGTGGCTCTTTGATTCGAATAGACGATGCGCTTTTAATACTCTCAAAGTATCTGGTAATATTAAATGGAATCTCATACCAAAAAGGCAATGTTTATGAAGAGAGAAGGGAGGAAAGGGAGGAAAGGGGAAATTGTATGGAAAATATTCACTTTTCTGGGGTAAACATAACTAATCGAAAATTTTTATTTATTCTTTGATGGATATACTATACATTATTAGTAAGAAACTGACGGAAATCAAATGCGCGTAGATTTATTTATATAAATGATACCTATGCTTAACTGTCACAGAATGAGGAATATGGCTTACTTTGGGCATAGTTGAAATTTCACTTTTTTTGTCATCGGTCCTAAGGATGCCCTAAATCTTTTAACCCATTCACGGCAGACAAAAAAATAGGGTGGAAAAGGAAGGAGAGAGAGAGAGAGAGAGAGAGAGAGAGAGAGAGAGAGAGAGAGAGAGAGAGAGAGAGATAAAAAACGCAATGCAGGCTCAAGACCTAAAGACAAATTCTAATAACCCTTTCCTTCGGGATTGAAAAAGCGGAATGGCCACTTTTTATCTGTCCGAAAAAAACTGTTTAGTGGGATTTTCTTAAACGCACATCACCATGGCGAATCAATTGCCCGCGTGCTTCAAGTAAGCGTTGAGGGTTTATAAGAATTGTATTATTTTTCCATGAAAAATGTGGTTAAAATCCGCTGGGCGATTAAAGTATGGAATGTAGATTATACGAATTTTCGTGATATACAGCGAGATGGAGCCTCATTTTTCTGAAGTCCTTTGCCTCCTAATGAAACACTTCAACCGTAACCCTTTCCGTGGCCATTATTTATTGTGTGTGTGTGCGTTCCTCATTTACCCTTTTCCTTTACACTCTCACCCTACACCCACCTTTAAAAAAAATCTAAAAGGACAAGGGAAAAAAATAACTTTTCCTAACAGGCCTAGTTCTCACAAGGCGTGGAAAGCATAACTGACAACTCATGAATATTCAAATCTCGTCTCTGATTGGCTCCTGGGAGGAACTACGGAGATTCCTCCTCAGTATGCTTATGAGGAACGATTTTTTTCATATTGAATATCTCGTCCAAGACCCTGAAGGAAGGCACATAGCCTTTAGTTTATTCAGAGGCCTTGGATCATTCATCCCTTTGCCTCTGGAGTTCCCGAGGGCTTCGTTTCCATAAAGACAGGTGAGTGCATTCTCTTTTTCTTCGTCTCAATTCCCTCTTCTTCTCTCCTCCTCCTCCTCCCTCTCTTCCCCCTCCTCCCTTCCCCCTCCCTCCTCTCCTCTCCCCCATGACGCGTGATTATGCAAATTAGGGGAAGAAAGGGCTGAAGGGGGAATTTGGTCATTGATTTCTCTTACCTTTATTGATTACTGGGTTGGCACTTTGCGAGATGTTATTGGGGTAAGTGGAACGTGGAACGTGGACTACTTGACCTTATGCCCCTCTATTTTATTATTATTATCATCATTATTATTATCATTATTATTGTGTGAACTTAGTTGTGCGCTTGCCTCCAGAATACCTTCATGTTATGTGAGAGTAGCCAATTGCGATTAGTTGAATGAGGACTGCTTGACCTTATGCTTTTCAGTTATTATTAATTATTATTATTATTATTATTATTATTATTATTATTATTATTATTATGATGTGCCCTTTTTAGTGTACTTGCCTCCAAATACCTTCATTTAATGTGAGAGTATCCACTTGGGATAATTATTATTATTATTATTATTATTATTATGTGCACTTTGTAGGGCACTTGCTTCATAAATAAGTTCACGTAAGGTGACAGTTGTCCATTATTATGACGAGAATGACGCGATGCTCGCTTTGGAATTCGCTGACATTCCAAAAGACGACCGAATTCTTAATCAGCAATATTCCTTGCAACAACGCAAAACCCTCTCTCAATTGAAAAGCCGACTTTACAGAAAACGAAACAGAAAAAAAAAACGGCTAAACATTCCCTTTGTCGCTGTTGAAGTTTATTTATTCATATGTTTTCGTTTTCGTGTATTTCAGATTGCGTTTTTATAGCGAGAATGATCAATTCCGGATTCGCCCGGTAATCCCGGTATCGCCTAGTAATCCTGGTTATTTAAACGAACGTTTTTATAACATATTTTTTATGAAGTCGAAAGCGCTCTGAATTGAATTAAAGGTGTCTGACCCATTTGAGTGTACTGCATGGCTTGTGTTTGCATTATATATATATATATATCTATATATATATATATATATATATATATATATATATATATATAATGTGTGTATGTGTGTGTCTGTGTCTGTGTCTGTGTGTGTCTGTGTATTTAATCATTGGAGTATGGGGACGCGTTTTATATATATATATATATATATATATATATATATATATATATATATATATATATATATATATATATATATATATATATATATATATATTATATATTATATTATATTATATTATATTATGATCTGTGCTTGTAAGGAGTTTTATGCACGCACAATTTACATGAGTATTGACATGCATGCATATATGTACACGGACACATACATTATATGTGTAGGGCTCCGTGATTTTGTGAAGAAACCCGGTTATATGATTATTGCACGAGTTTTTAATTTAGTTATTTTCTTCGAAACATGCTCCCTTTTAGCGTACTACTACATCATGGTCTGGCAGATATAACCCGTAACTATTTTAATGAATGAAGTGCATTGAGATTGGTACTATTCAATAAGTGTTGAACCGCTTTGTATTATTATAAGAATTAAAAAGCAAGCCACATAAAGGCATTGAGATTCCATGCACCGCGGTCATCATGAATAACAAATGCCAATTTTTTTTTTTTTAGCGCGATAAGAACCAGTCATCATTAACATCCCGACCTATCTGTCCACATTATCTGGCGAAAGATAACACCAGAGCCACCTCTGCGAAATGCTTGAAGATTAATTGAAAGTGAGATCGTAGATAAGCGGTAAATAATGCATTGGATCTTGTTATTGTCGTTTCTGAGATTGTGTACTCCGTTGGTAGAGTTCTTTTTTTAGTTCTGAATGCATTAGATCTTGTTAAATTCGCTTCTGAGAAGGTTGTTTATGTTGTTAGAGTTTTTTTTATTTATCAGTATTTTTAGTTGTGGGTATTGTCATTTTAACGAGACAAATTTCAATTTATTAAGTATCCACTGAAAAAGTAGCATAATGTCTTTATTCAGTGACCACTAAAAGTCTGTCACTCTTTAGGTTTCTTTTAAAGAAAAGGAATTTATCACAACACATGATAAGTGATTCTGAAATTTTGGAGAAATACCAGCCATTTACAAAGTGTGAAAAGCTTTGTCATTAATATGCTTTCATTGAAGATAATAATTTGATTTTCTATTTTCTGTTTGAAATATGAATCTTATATGTAGTATAATAATCTATAGTTTTAATAGTGCATGACAAAAAGGGGCAACGCTGATAAGATAAACACTTAAGATAAGTGA
>NC_087203.1:112132069-112157069 GCF_015104395.2 Macrobrachium nipponense | reverse complement strand
GGCATATCCGTGCCATGTTTTATTTATGGTGGGAGTTGAATATTCGTTACGGCTAATATAAGAATGCAAGTCGAAGAGCATACTCTAAGAATGACAAATAATGTCATCATTAAAAGAAAATGAAATTCAATTTCCAATGCTGACAAACTCGATCGACGAGAAGCGTGACTTCTTTGAAGACAAGAATTTTAGCCGGAGTAAAGTGATAAGAATATTAAAAAGACTGAAGTATAGTTTGTAAAGTTAGTAAACCATACAGTCCAAAATTTCTGGTCTGCAACGTATGACGTTAAACCTTATTCATTACCACTGTGTACCGTAGGAATCAAATTCAACCTGACTAAGGATATCGATTCACTGAGTTCTAGCAAAGTTAAAAGAATTGAGGTTTGTGCCCTTAAGTTTCTAGCTTTTGTACCTCGTGAATTTCAATTTTCAGGTCTATTAACCGAGGAGGCTGTCGCAAGTTCTTTTTCCAAATGGATTATCTCACTTACGCCATTATCCGAGGATGCATTATAGTGGCACCATCATCAGCATCTGACATAGTGCCACTAAAGTAAACTCTCTGTGACGTTGGTAGTTAAAGGGACTATTTGATTTGAAGATAAAGTTCAGTTTTATTTGATTTGAGGATAAAGTTCAGTTTTATTTGATTTGAGGATAAAGTTCAGTTTTATTTGCTTTGAGGATAAAGTTCAGTTTCTTTGAGTTTTTCGAAGAAAACTGTTCGATCCAAGTAAATAGTTCAAGTTCTTTGATGTAGGTTCTTGCAGGACTATTTGTGATACATAACAAAATTTCCAGTACAATTGACATAGTAGTTACTTTAGAGGACTAATCTATCGAGGCAACAAGTTCTGTTTCTATGACGTTTTTATTTAAGAGAACTATTCTGTACAAATTGTTACTTGGAAGTCAATTCAACACAATCAGAAAGTCGATTACCTCGTCGCTGAAAGACTAATTTATTGATAAAATTGAAAATAGCACTGAGCAGCCTTGTGTAATTTCGTGAATCTTTAAGATCCCTTTTGCATTCTATCCCCCGTAAGGGGGTAGTTCCGTCAGTGCACCTCACGTGATGCACTGTAGGCATTAATTAAGAATCCTTGCAACATCCCTTCGGCCTCTAGCTGTAACCCTTTCCATTCCTTTTACTGCGCATCCGTTCATATTTTCGTTCTTCCATCTTACTTTCCTCCAGCCTCTACTAGCAGTTTATTAACTCTTTTCTTCCTGTTACACCTTTCTTACCCCTTTTACTGTCAATTTCCTGATGGGTCTCAGCACTTGGCCTTTGGCCTAAATTCTATATTCAATATTCTGCTCTTTACATTCTGTCGAAGTTTGATCTGAACTGATTGGCGAAGACCTGCTCACAAAGATAAGGTTCTGAGAAGAGTAAATAGACTGTTGGCAGAATTTTAGGTTCTTGGTCTGCCATGATATCAAAAGTATCTGCCAGTTTGAGCGTCTTATTTTAAAGGGACGCGATAGAAAAAAAAGATAATTGAAGAAATTTTTGCAGTGCTACTATGAACGTATAGTCGCAACATTTTTTCAGTGCTAATATAAATTTATAATTGACACATTTTTTTCGATGTTACTATAGAGGTATAGTGGAAACATTTCAGTGCTACTAAAGACGTATGTTTGAAATATTTTTGCAGTGTTACTATAAACGTATAGTTGAATTATTTTTTCATTGCTACTATAACGTATAATAGATAATTTGTTCAGTGCTACTGTAAACGTAACATTTAATTTTTTGCTGTCAGTGCTACTATAAACGTAAATATATTTATTTTGTGTCCAAAGCTGCTATAAACTCATTGCAGAAAAATTTTCCCAGTCAACCATTACATACGCATGAAAGCGTTTTTGCCTATTTTCTCCGATACCTAACCGTCTATACTAATTGATGTTTCTAACTCCCAGATCGCATGGACTTTTGTCCTTTTGAATCCTGGTCTCCTCAGCCAAGGTATCGCGTGATTTCGATCCGGCCTCATATTCCCAATAAGCCTAATCGTTAATTATGACTTCCTGTTGTCCCTATGCCAGTCTTTGAGCCTCTTCTCAGCGATCTTCCCGTCTTGGTTTTCGCTTTTCATTAGTCTCGGTCGAATTTTCCCTTTCGTCCTTCGTTAGTTATTTATTCTTCTGCGTGGCGTTGCATTTATTACGCCGCTTGTTTAGGAAGGGATATTGTTATAAATATAGCCATTTACTTGCGTGAATCCAAAGTTCATTAGTTTGTGGGTGAATAGATACGATGTATGTACGTATGAATGCATTATTGATTGCGTGTGTGTGTGTGTGATTTAATAGGAACAAGTATATGTAAAATGTGTATTTGTGTTGTGTGTAAGTATATATGTATGTGAGTCAATTTATATAATGCGGTACTTCTCGTCCAATGATAGTTCCTCGAGCATTTACGGTGTAATGACCTATTGTAGCACAATGGTTTGACTAAAAACATCTGTACCTATACTTTGCTGTAACCCGTTCATGAATTTGATTTTACCCAGCCACAACAACCATTGTCTGTAACCTGCGAAAGATGTGTGTAGATATGTACTCATAAATCTTACTTCTCTCTTATAATTTTTTGTTTTGTAAGAAGATGCATATTTTCTTTCATGAATATATGGTTAGAAGGATATGCGTATTGCAGACAGTGTTTGCGAGTACGTGCATAGGCCTTCGATGGTGATTTTAAAGTATTTCCTTTTCCTCGAAATTATTAACTGGTATTTTTACTTCACTTTTATTGTTATCCTCTTTCATATAAGGACTTTTAATCCCTAAACCTAATAGATAAAAATTGTGTGTGTATATATATTTGTATATATATATATATATATATATATATATATATATATATATATATATATATATATATATATATAAACGAGTATATGAGTATAGATGTTGCCATCGAAATAATTAGTTAATATTTTTATTTCACTTTCATCGTTATCCTCTATTGTAGAGGGACTTTTATCCCCCAAAACCTAATAGTGGATGCCCTTGGCCCACCTCTCACTGCTACTCCCGAAACCTGTTTCAGTGTCTCTCGTAAACCCCATTCGTTACACTTTTAGTCCATTTATAATCATCCACACGTCCGCTTGCTCTCTACCCCTTTCTCTGTCAGTCTGTGACTTTTTTTTATTCTTTTTTTTGTTTTGTTTTACCCGTCCTTTTCCCTTTTTTTTTTTTCTAACCATTCTTTCTGTGCCAGTCACTTCCTCCACCCGTCTTGTCTTCCATTCCATCCTCTCTCATCCTTTGCCTATTCAGCGTAGTAATTAATAATAATAATAATAATAATAATAATAATAATAATAATAAATAATAATAATAATATCCTTTATTGAAGAAACTTGTATATACAGAAAGGAAAAAATGACTAACTAGTGGCTGTCCATCATAATACGTAGTGTTGCAATTGTGATTTTTAGACATTTCATGCTCTTTTAGTCTATACTTGATGCATGCTCGCTCTCTCTCTCTCTCTCTCTCTCTCTCTGGATTTTATGGTGCCGTGAAGACAGTAAGTTTGGTTATAAATATGGTCTCAGATTATTCTCGTGTTTTTTTTTCTTTTTTTAATTTTTACGTTCCTTATTCGTAAAATAACGTATTTGTTTTACGAGTAATGACAATGTGTTTTCTCAAAACATGCAGCAAAAGTATTCGTTACTTGATTTTCATTCTTTCGATAAAAACAAAATCCATCTCTTAAAGATACCGTCTGTTCGGATCGAGAGAGAGAGAGAGAGAGAGAGAGAGAGAGAGAGAGAGAGAGGAGAAGAGGGTCCAGTAACCTTGCATTCCCCCCAGATTACTAACTGAGGATTACACTCAACAAAAAAACCAAGACGTATGATTTATAAAGCGGTTCTGCCAGCCTGTATACAGTATTTATGTATAAGAGTATTTAATTTCAATAACAAGTAACAAGTTAATAGCGGCCCAGTAGGAATATCTTTTTTATCTTGTGGTTATATTTTATTTTGATGATGTGCAAAAATTTTATTAGGAAGGGAAATCTCCCAAAATGGTCTTTTGTTTTGTTATCGATGTTTATTACCCTTAGTTAGGGACCACTTGCAAAGAAACCTTAATTCTTTAGCTAAGAAAAGCATCAAACGACAAAGAAATTGAGAGATGGAAAATAAGTCGTGCTAAGGAGGATTAGGTTTCTAGGAATGGGAAAAATCCTCCTACTAGGGAGTTTGATATACCTAAGAAGGGAAAAAAATTCTACTAAGGAGGATTAGATACCTAAGAAGGAGAAAAACCTACTAGGGAGGATTAGATACCTAGGAAGGGGAAATGTCCTACTAGAGGGAATGAGATAACTAAGATTGGGGGAAATCCTAATAGGGAGGATTTGATATTCAGGAAGGGGGGAAATCCTACTAAGGAGGATTAGATACGCAAGAACGGGGGAAAATCCTGCTAAGGCGGATTAGATACCCAAGAACGGGGGAAAATCCTGCTAAGGCGGATTAGATACCCAAGAACGGAGGAAAATCCTACTAGGGAGGATTAGTAGATACCTAAAAAGGATTACCATTCGACCTACAGATGTGAAACCTTAGAAAAGTAATTCGCTTGACTAAGCGACTTGAAAGACTGTTCATTTACATGAGCAAATTGGATATAGGAGAAGACAGCGTTGGTGTGGGGTGGGGGGGGGGGGGGTGGGGTGGTGGTCGGAGGTGGGGGAGGGCAGGGCTGGATCAGATGGATTTTAACACACAATTTGTTAAGGGAAGAACTTGTTTTTCTTTCTTGGTAGAGGCATGTGGTTTTATGTAATCATAAATTGCGAGATTGCTGTTTAAATGATCCAATTTGCGTATGGTATTGTGTGCATTTAATATTGTTTTTGTTTATTTTCATAGATATTCATGATTACCTAGTAGTGGTCAGAGTAAAGTCCTAATGGTTTTGGTTATTTGCAGACCCTGTGGAAGACATTAATAACTTTTCGTTTTACCGTAAAAATTCCACTTGTGTTCTCTTTCAGTAACTTCTGAATATTGGTTGAATTAGTAAGTTATATTCTAATCAAGAAAAACTAAGGTTTCATGGAAATAATTTTTCAGGAAGTTCACTACACTGGTATGACACCTACATGCTGAATAAAAGTATACTCAAGCATTAGGTATAAAAGTTTGTCAAATAAATTTTCCGAATTTATTGAAATAGTCAGTATATTGAGAGTATATGTAATGTACTCAGATAAGTTTTCCAGTAAATATCTATCAATTTATTTTCAGATGTTGACATAAAAGAAGCTCAGAATGTTTTTAATGCTTTGACGAACAGAAACGGTAGTTTGTAAGTCAGTTTTGTACCTTGCGTAAAAATTGTCTACGGTAGTTTGCAAATTCAGTTAATTTTGTACTTTGCGTAAAAATTGTCTACGGTAGTTTGCAAATTCAGTTAATTTTGTACTTTGCGTAATATTGTCTTAATTTTGTAACGTAACTTATATACAATTTATACGATGAAGGAAGATTCGAAGATATTGATACTAGACAAAAAGAAGGCATAATTGGATTAGACACGAAAAATGATAACATTTTTATGATGAAAAAGACTGCCTGTATAATTTAACAAGTTTAAGACGAGTTCGTACTTCATTTCAGTGCTGTTAACGCCCTGTGCCTCGTAAAACAGCCCAGACGTGAGTCTCCACAATGATAAAACAAACGTAGCAAAGGAACATGTATGCGTAAGTACCCCCGCCCCTTGACCCCACCCCGACCCCTACCCCCCCCCCCCCCCCCCCCCCCCTCCCCCCCCCCCAAAAAAAAAGAGAGAGAGAGAGAGAGAGAGAGAGAGAGAGAGAAGAGATAATAAGAGACCTGTATCTCAGACTGATAGAAATCGTTAAGCCTAAGCATCTCGGAAGGGCCTTAAAAGATCCCCGAATCTCTGCCGGTTTGCTGGAGCTCGTATTATATGAGCTTTGTATTTCCTCCGAGTTCGTAGTAGTAGAAGTAGAAGTATAGTAGTAGTAGTAGTAGGCTTATCCATGCCAATCATTATCGGTTCCGAAAAAGAGGGATTAAGATTTTGATCATGTTCCAGTCTATTGGGCCCCACCCTGAAATTATAGCTTTGCCCCTCTCCACAACCCCCCGCCCCCCTCCCACCAAAACCCTCAAGTTTCCAGAGCATTTAACAGGACTTAAAATTCTCTCTCTCTCTCTCTCCTCTCTCTCTCTCTCTCTCTCTCTCTCAGAAATAGTTCAGATCTTTTTTTGGCTTTCTTCCATCGCATTTTAGGCTTATGTGGAGATGGGCCTAGCTCCCTCCTTCCTGTATCTGCGTTATTGATGTTCAATCTGTGTCAGTGGATGTTAATGCTTCACTTTAATAGGAGGTTTCCTCATAGAAAACTTACACGTCTCTTACGAGTGTGGTTAGAAGCTATAGTTGTAGGTTGATATATATATATATATATATATATATATATATATATATATATATATATATATATGTATATTATTATATATATATATATATATATATATATATATATATATAAATGTTATTTAATTATGACAATACATAGATGCATACATGCACACATTCACACACACGTATACATATGCGTGCGTGTGTTTTTAAAGAGGGGATAGGTATGCATTTATGTTTAACTTTAATCTTATTATTATGTTTACCTCCTTGTTAAGAATCCGCCAATAAAATGATTTAAAACATTCGTTGACGTCATTCTTTCCAGTATTCCGTTGCCTTCAGGTCAGTATAGTTGTTCACGGTACAACAGTTTGTGATAAGGGCATGCAAAAAAAAAAAATAAATAAATAAATAAAAATATTTGTACTCAGGGTTTGATAGCATATAGAATTGTTTGCTCAGACGTTGCTTTGAAGGTCAGCTCAGACATTGCTTTGAGAGTTAGCTTAGACATAGCTTTGAAACGCTCGTGCGCTCGTTCATGCATCCGACTTTGGCATCGTTGACCAATTATCGATGATTTCAGTTCATTTTCGGATGTGCTGTCTTTTTTTTTTTTAACGAAAGCTCGCAGATGGGTAATAAGTGAACTTTGGCCTTTGTCATCACAGATTTAGGTCAAGTAGCTTGCTTATTTATAATGTAGTCCTTACCATCATCAGCGTCTTCAATATGATTAAGTTTTTGTTTGTTAGTAATCTCCTTTGTATTTTCCAGTAGACCAAATGTATTCTATTCTGCAATACGTTTTTTTATACTCCAAATAGAAAATTTGTGTACGTTTTAGCTGGGGTCTCATTGTGGTGACACAATTTTAATGGATGTCCATATACGAACGGTCTCTGCCCAACTCTTTATGAAAATAATTCGCTGAAAATTACGCTTTTGTACTATGCAATAACACCATCGTTAAAATATTCTGTATACTTTTCAATTAACCTCCATTAGTTGCTTCAAAAGCCTTATAAGTAATTTATATTAATATTTGCAGATCAGTTAGGGAATTTAATGATGGCCAGTGATTTTGACACAAATTACAATGCAGGAAGACATGGCAGAGGTCTGAAAGAAACCTGTCACACTTGTTTATTTTCATCTCTGCATCTTGCATTTTTTGGGGTAAATTTCCATGTGTCTGCTTCGTAGTCTCTCGTTTAAATTGCTACGCAGAATCTGATGCAGTTAGTTTTGCATGCACAACAGTTTTAGTTAGTACAAATAATATCTTTTTGTGTAGCTGAACATTTTACATGTGCTCAAAAAGGTGCATCTGAGTCAGTAGTCTTTCATTACTCCTTTGGAATCTGACAAAAAAAAAAAAAAAAGGCAAGAACTAGCATTTGTACTCCTTTTTTTCAGTGAGCGTCCCTTCCTAGATTTATGCAATTCGCCAACTTTTATTGCATAGATTATAAGAATTAATGGCCGGCATTAACTTATTGCGGACGGCAATCCTGAATACATACATTGCGGGGAGATTTGTGTGTGCGCGGCCGTTACTTATGCTTCGTCACGTTGTAATCAATAATGTCAATAGATATATCTGTATCTCTCCTTTGTTGACAAATGTGTGCGGGGCCCACCCTCAATTTTCATATTGATTCCGAGTCTAATAGAACTGTCAAGTTATTTTATGTCGCCGGTTGAATGACGTGCGCAGGAATATATACTTAGGTATATTCGGTGGCGTTGGACACTTACAAGAAAGCCCTCGAACGAGGCAGCGGAAATACCCGGGGCTATAATTGGAGATGAACTTTCTAGAGAATCTTTTCACATACGTCAGCTCAATCCGAGCATTTTCCAAAGGATATGACGCGCATAACCGATCCCGACCAATGTTTATAGGCCACTTTGCTCCACCTCCTTATGCTATAGTATGAAAAGTATTGACCCTCCTGCAGGAGTTTTCTTTCGTCATTTTCTGATTAAAGCTTTGGTTCCGTCGTCTTTTTGGTGAAGAAAAGTAGTCTTTGAGAAGACAGGTATCTTGTTTTAGAAATAGGCAACTCGTGTAATTATTAATATACATTTTTTCTTGTCCCTATGACCAGTTTTTGGGTGGTTCTTCGCGATGGTTACATTTAAAAAAATGTAACTCTTGTGATTATTTTAATCATTATTGTTCTACCTCAGTGTCTTATTTATTCTGGTTCTAGACGATGCTAGCATTAGTTTAACCTTGGTTTTTATATCTCTATTCCATTTTTTTTGTATCTCAATTTCATTATTTTTTTTATATACCTCAATTTCATTATTATCCATCAGCGCGCAAGACAGAAAATTCGAAATCACTCATTTTCTTATAAAAAATGGACATTATTGTCGTTAGTTTCGCCGTAACGTATATTCAACGACGACGACCACGACCACGACCACGACGACATTGATTCATCGTGTTCTCCCGCGTGTTTTGCACATAATATTCGCATAATACTCGCATAAGATTCGTCGTAATCCGACGCAAAGTTTCGCCATCAGGTGCGGCCCGAGACAATGGCCAAGAGGATACTCCAAAAGACAGGGCCCGTTCGTCTTGTCTGTTATCTCCTCGAGAGAGAGAGAGAGAGAGAGAGAGAGAGAGAGAGAGGCTTCTTCTTCCTCCTTGAGAGGACGAGGTGTCTCCAGGTGGGAGCGGATTGTGGAAAGGTGATTCTATCCGATTTATGCCGTTATTATACATGAGGATTACCCCCGGTGAATTTATAATGTGGATTTACCGAAGTTTTGCATGAGCTGGTATATTATAAGAGAAGTGGCGATGCTGGGAATTGACATTGTTTTATGGTGGCCGTTATTAGGTCCTTACGGGGAGAGAGAGAGAGAGAGAGAGAGAGAGAGAGAGAGAGAGAGAATGGTATGAATACATGGAGATATGAACAATCATAACAAAGAATCCATTTCGAATGTAATGCAGATGAAAATGGTGATGAAATCGTGTATGACACAAACGCATACATAATTTTATTCATAAATAATCTGGTTCCTCGTTAATAAGACCAACAGCCCACTGCCATCTATATCCTGTAACCATCTCATCGACAGTGAGCGCCGTATCCTTCCACATCACTAGCCTCGTAAGCGCCCCCCCCCCCCCCCCCCCCCACACACACACACACACACACACACACACACACACACACACACACACACACACAAATATATATATATCTATATAGTATATAATAATATATATATATATATAGATATATATATATAAGTTAAAATGGGAAATGTATGGAGGATAATCTTCAAAATAAGTTAAGAATGGCAGATTGTTATATACTTTACTGTAAAGTGAGACGAAATTGCTTTTCTTAAAAAGGTATACTGCAGCGGAATGATAATTGAAAGATGTGACTGATACTTGTTATTTTTGTTAAAGAATGAATTATACCTTTACTGGTGTACTACACTTCGATAGGCATGTATAAATACACTCGAAAGCCTTAGAATTTACTGGGGAAAGTGATCTTCTCCAAAGATGAAGACAATAGTTCAGACAAAGCCTAAGGCTTTCATTTTCATTTTGAACGATGTATACTATAATTATTTATTCACCGGACTTTCCTTAATAGTGTTCCTCAATATGATATTTTTATGAAAGGAAACTATGTGTTGTTGGAGAAATTCGGACTGCTGTCCAGTGACTATGTAGCGTCAGGTTGCAGTGAAAGTATTAGATGTCATTGGCACTTCAGATGAAGGATACAACCAAAGGAAGTGAAGGAAGCGGTAGGAAACTTGGTAGATGAAGTGGTGGGTGGAAAAACGGCCTGGGGATGAAATGGGTTAATGAAGGGGAGGGGTGGGGGGTGTCGAAAAAAAAAAGGGAAAATGAAGGCAATTTGGAAAGCTGGAATGACACTGGAATGGCCTAAGCCATGTGGTGGATAATTGTTTGCATAGTGAGGGAATGATGGGGCGATTACCCAGATAATAACAGTGCTGGCAAGATGAACGTTTGGGAATAGCAGTGACAGCAGTGTTGGTGTTAAGCGAAGGTTGGGTGAAGGTTGGGTGAAGATCTCACCTGGCCAGCGAAGGTGACAACAAAGCTATGGCTGGGAAGCTCTTCTGATGTTAAGTCAAATGTGTCTGGATTTAGGGGGATTAAGTTTGACATGGCTAACTGATTTTAAACTGCATTTCCCTAAAGGGTGTGGAGAGCAATTTCATATGACATTATTTCTTTATTTAAGATTATTTTGTTTTTGTTTGTGACTTTTGTCTTTGGGTTTCAGGATGGTCCGTTTGGAAACATTTTATATTGTGAAAAATAAGATAAGTAATGCAGTGCAATTGCCGCGTCTCGTATTCACAAGACCTGTTCATATGTAAATAATCTGTTGAGAAGAAAAATGTTATGCTTTAGAAATAAACTACTAAACTAAATGCTCTAAACTACTACCATCATGTAATGCCTGAAATTAAGGAGAAGATTAACATACAATACAATAATTTAAATTTGATTAAACAACATAAAGGCATGAATCAGAATGCTAAGATTGTACAATTCACACTTTACATTTCATACTTAGTGTCAGATGATGTCTGACTCATTTCCAAATTGCTGGCCTGGAATTGACGAATCCTTACTCATGCAGTCTCAACTCTAATGAAAAAAAAAATACCTTGAAATGTCAGGTAACTACTTAATTACAATATGTAATGGGAAAAATCTACTATGACATGCTGCTCTTGAAGGTTTTATTATGTAAATGAGAGCCATAAGTGGCATGCTGCTTATGATGCTGAGAAATTAATTGACATTTCTGTTAACTCATTTAATATCTCGAAGCCTCTCAGAACACGTCAGTATTTATTGCTGTCTGTTTAGAACAATGTGGCAAAGTTGATTTTACATTAAGGTGTTAAAATACAGAAAATTTTACTCGACGATGTCGTGTATTTAGAAGTTACGAAACCAAAACGTCTTGTGATTGAAGCTTATAACCAAAACGTCTAGTGATTGAAGCTTATAAGATGAAAGAACTGAATTCAGAACAAGTATAAAGGTGCACAAGAAACCCAAAATTCTTCAAAATTTACATAGTGAGCTTTTCAGAGAAGACCATTTTCAAGTTCTGACTGTACTCTGCATCGTCTAATGGGGCACTAAATGAAGGCAAATAGTGGAAGTGAAATCTCTCAATTGACTATAGCAGATTCCCATCAACCGTGCATTTGATGCCTAGGCCAGTCCCTTACGACGCTCCTGATTGGTTGTTGATAAGCCAATCACAGGGCTGGAAACTCTCAGTCTCTCTCGAGAGTTCACATAGGCCGGATGTATGTTCCACCTCTCCTGGGATACTTTTGAAAGACGTGTCCCTCAGGAGAGGTGAACATAGATCCTACTAATGTGAACTTTCTCGAGAGACTGAGAGTTTCCAGCTGCTTATCAGTAGCCAATCAAGAGCGTCGTAAGAGACTGGCCTAGACATCAAATGCACGGCTGATGTGAATCTACTACAGTACTTTCATTTTGGCTTCTGTAACTTTCATGTTGAGCTTTACTTATCAAGGCAAAAAGCATCTAAGCAACAGAGGCTCTATCTCTCAAAAGGTAAATAGAGTATTCAGGAAAATCATATAACTACCATTCGCACCTCAAGGCCTTGCGATTCTTTTCATTCAATGCATAGGCCTCTAAAAGAAAACCCACTGACAAAGCACTTGTACATTTTTCTAGGAAAGAGTATACTTACTCCAGGGAAGTCCGTTCCAGTTGGCTGTCAATCCCCGCCACTGATTTTCTGGAAAGAAGGAAAAAGGCAAAAGAGGAATTATAATTTGGTAGACAAAAAACATTCTTTTGGCAAGTCTTATGCTCATTCATCAAAAGACATATCGATTATAAAATTGGTTAGACAGCTGACTAGTAGATTTTGATAGGTGTTCATTCATGAAATAAAATAAAACCAATATATTTGCAGGCCAGATTCAATTCGTCTATTGAACGAAGATCAGGTCACAAACCGTAACTTAAGAAATCAGGATGGATTAGGATGGGCTTAGGTTGCTTTGAAGTCGTAGGAGACTTAATTTAGTGGAAGGATTAGGCTGTGTGTCAATCGTTCTCAGTTAGAGCTTAAAACCATTTGACGAAGATATTAGGACACTTTTTCACCCCAGTGGCTTTGGATTTTCTTCTTAGCTTCTTTTTTCTAAGATACTTCCCAGCATAAAAAACACACTCATTGGTTATGATTTCTTAGTAAGTTTGTTGAATATTAAAGGTAATATAAATTAAATGAGAAAAATGCCGAACATAGGTAACTGGTTGCAGATTGAAGTACTGTACATGCAAGGTCTTTAGATAAATATTTAAAAACATTAAGTTAAATATTTAAACACTAAATTATTCATGCATGTATGAGTGATAGCTTAATTTATATGGTGTATACATACATGCGTACGATATTGGCCGTGTAAATTCAGTGAGGAAGTTCAAACCGTCTTCTTATTTAAGAGTAAACTTTCGTGTACGTATGAGCCTGTGTTTAAATTTAATTGAAATTTCCTGATATGATATTTTGCTGCGGTAATTTAATAGTTATCTGATCTTGTATGTGTATACAACCAAAAAACCGCATATTAAATTAAAGTGATCAAACGAAGACACAAGAAAATGTGTTATATCAGAATAAAAAACAAGCAAGCACACGGAAAAACCACAGGTGTCATGCAGCAGTAATTAAAATCACATTATGAAAGTATGTGCGCCAATTTGCATATTAATGCAAAAGTGAAACTGCGGATAAATTACATTGAAAAGCCGAATATTCTGTCTTATGAAAAGCAGACTTCACGATGATAAGTTTACTAATGTAATTAAGAGTCTGTTTGATCTCATTAGTGTATTTTAGCGGAATGAAAGTGTGCAATGATTTTCTGTACTTGTTACATACCTTTTTAAGTTGTTTTTTTTGTAAATAAAAACTAAGATTAACGGTATTAAGTGTCAGTACACGTTTAGCAATCTTGTCAGCTTCAGAAAGGGTAGTAATTGCTGGATGCAAACCAATACTTTGTAAGAGACAACTATAAACCGTCTGATTATGGCAAATGGAAATCAAGATTCATGTACTACATCAAGTGTTGTTGTTGTTGTTGTTTTAGATTTAGCTGGCCTTATGCCAGCACGGGCTCGTGCTCTCAGAGCAGCCCGTAAAGTCAAGTGCTTGGTACGCATGCAGTGATCTCGTAAACTTTGGAAAAGAAAAAGTAGTAATTGTCATTGGTAGATGCAAACCATGACTATGTAAAAAAGAATATATATATATATATATATATATATATATATATATATATATATATATATATATATATATATATATATATATATATATATATACTATGTAAAAGACAGTCATCATAAACTGCCCTGTCCCAATATCGCCGCGATCCTATGAAAATCCAACTCGCGCCGTTACATTGATTTTATCGTTCCCGTCGGACGCTCTTTTCTTCAATTGAGGCGTGTGTCCCCCTTTGCCTCTCATTGTGGCTGTAACGTCCCCTTTTTGAAGGACAACATTTCATTTTTATTGCGGTCGCGAAGGCTCCGCACGTGTGAATATTTCATTGTCGCGTTTTGGTTCAAACTTTTCCCTATATACGTTTAAATCTCCTGTGCTGTTGACCGATGACGTATTCCCCATGCATGTTTGCATCTTGGCTGCTGGCGAATGACTCGTTTGGTCATAGATGCGAAAGATGCCTGATTACACACTCTCTCTCTCTCTCTCTCTCTCTCTCTCTCTCTCTCTCTCTCTCTCTCTCTCTAATGATGGCATTCCAATTCACTCACTTCAAAGAGAGTATTTCAGAAAATTATCTATGAAATGTACACAACAAGATGTCTTTGACAAGCTTGTATGTTGTAAGTATGTGTGTGTGTGTAGCGTTCCCCGTGCGTGACACGTCGTTTAGTTTTAGCTTTGCATAAAGAAAAGCAATGTCCTTGTTTGAAAGCTCTTCGTATCAATGATGGAGAGATTTTGAAGCGTCAGATTTTTCGACTCCCAAGTCATATTTTTCTCTACGCTTAATTCCTGACACGAGATAAAATGTAGTCGGCCTCAAGGCATATATCTTTTATCTGTGATTTTTTTTCCTCTCTCTCTCTCTCTCTCTCTCTCTCTCATAGTTTGGCCCCTTCCCCAGCCAGCATTATCAGCTGCCAAAGAAACACCTCCCACCTGCCCCCCCATTATCCTATAACTCTACCCCCTACCCCTGGGGCCCCCTCTCCCGGAAAAAGGTCCATCCTATCCACTCCTTTTATCCATACATTCTCTGGCCCTTCTAAATATCACTCGTATATATTTGAGGAGCCTATCCAGCTGGCTGAAAAAGACGGGGGAGGTGAAAGAGTACGCATCATACACACAGTTTTGAGTCGCTCGAGAGAGAGAGAAGAGAGAGAGAGAGAGAGAGAGAGAGAGAAAGGAAGAATGTGATGGTCTTGGAAAATGGTATATGTGGCTGGGTTCGAAACACTATGATATGAAGGGAATGGAAAATAAGGCTTAAATAGGATTTTCCTGTATGATTACTTTAACACTGGATATACTTGTATGACGTTTGGATAAATGTAGTACGTGTATATGTGCGTGTTGTGTGTGTGTGTGTGTGTGTGTGTGTGGCAGGGATGGTTGGGGGTGAGGTGGGGGGCGGATGGGAGGGAGCGCGCTGGCGCAGGTGGAAAGGGAGAGAGAAAGAGAGAGAGAGAGAAAAAAAAAGAGAGATTTGGCCATAGGCCTCCTGTAAATCTTTGGGAGAGGCCTTTGGATCCAAACGAATGGAAATACGTGGAAAACTGGCAACATGTTTGACGAGGCTGCTACTACTGGCTTGGTTAGCACCGTCCTCCAATCTGAACGGCGGAGGCTCAAAATCTGTGTTTGTAGTCCTTGTTCTGTTCCTGTTTTTCCTCTCATTGTTTCGTCGTCTTTTTTTTCTTGAGTTAAAACTTTCTCCAAAGTTGGTTTTTTGCTGTATTTGATATATGAATATTTCCAGCAATTCTTTTCGTCGTATTATTTTCCGCTCGGATTCCGTCCTCTGATATATCAGTAATGTTGGATATACTTGTGTGGCCCTCCCCTCTCTCTCTCTCTCTCTCTCTCTCTCTCTCTCTCTCTCTCTCTCTCTCTTCAATCCTGGATCTTGCATCCCATTGTGAATTGCCTCTTGGCTCATTACCAACTACCAGGGATGGAAGGCAGAGACCTTAGGCCTAACTCTCACTTTTTCCTTGTTTTCTCTTGTATATATTTAATGGGGGAAACGGCTGTAGAATATCGCATCGTTAAGTGTCAGCCTGTGAGTGTGTGTATATGTACGTCTGTATGTATGAATGTGTACGTGTATGAGCGCATGCGCGGATGTTATGTTTTACGATCGAACACTACTATAGTTTATGTGTGTCAGACAGCGTGTGCGGCCTATGTATCTATTTTTAGTAAACAGCCATCATCTCTGGTAAGCATGCGGTTATGTGCATACGGTAAACGAGCAGCATATGTTGTATACCTGTGCTGTCTGGAAAAATAAAAATACGTGGTAGCATTCGTCACTTAATTGTGGCGTGTACCTTTTCAGTACTTCCTCGAAAAATAAAAGAATGTAAAAAGTTTTCATATTTCCACATTATAGCAGTGGAATATATTGTGAATGAAGTATTTTTACTACTATTATTATTATTATTGTGCCAGGTTAATGTGAGGAAAGCGCCGTGAAAAGACATTTGTAGCTAAGCAATGAATGAACACTTACTCATGCAGTGCAATGGAAGTCACGTGTCATATCATCACTAATCAAGTTTGAATGACAAGGTAGTATTTTGTGAATGAGTGGTTGTAAGTAGTAGTAGTAGTAGTAGTAGTAGTAGTAGTAATAGTAGTAGTAGTAAATATATAAATAGAAGCACAGCGTTTCGCTTTCATGTATGCATAATTATTTTGACGTTTCGTCGAAACAATAATAAGTTTATTAATAATTGTCAAATTAAGTTTCACAAACCATTAGTCTTTTTACAGGGATAAACAGTACCTTTACCACAAGGTCATCACACTTAACGCTCACACAAACAAAACAAGACCACAAGCATAAGCTATATATATATATATATATATATATATATAATATATATATATATATATATCTATATATATATATATATACTATATATATATATATATATATATATATCATTGGCAATTATATACACACATATGCATGTATACACGGATATATAGACATGCATATATACAAACATGCATGTATATACATACATATACATGAAAAAGCATGAATCCAAATAAGAATACTGACATAGTAAAAAAAAACAAGAACAAAAAATAAGAAAGAATTAGAGGGGAAAATGATAAGAAAGGAAATATAAATGAGTAAAATGTCTTATCGTTTTTTTATATATATATAAAAATCTTGAATGATGACAATGATCTCTTCAAATCCCAGTATATAAATAGGGGGGTATGAATGGACATGGTGGTTGTTGTAGTCTTACCGAAATTAAAGGAATGCTGTTGTATTAACGATAACTGCATACTATCCGGTTGAAATAGGCCTTTTGTCGAACTCCCGTCGTAAAGCCCTGGGTCTGCAAAGACCAGATGGGAATCATGTCACAGATTTGCCAGATTTGCAGTGAATTCTTTTTATTTTTTTTATTTTTTTGTTTTTATTGAAGTGAAAAGCTCTCCTCCTGCCTG
Source organism: Macrobrachium nipponense (assembly GCF_015104395.2). Lineage (NCBI taxonomy): Eukaryota > Metazoa > Arthropoda > Malacostraca > Decapoda > Palaemonidae > Macrobrachium > Macrobrachium nipponense. The sequence continues at coordinate 112,139,811 of NC_087203.1, read as the reverse complement.
TTCCCCCATCTTTTATCCTTCTCCTAACTCCCCCTCTCCATCCCGCAACCCTCCTTTTTGGCTATCCACTTTTGTGAAAAAAAAATTCCTAATTCTTATACTGAATGAACTCAAAATACCTTCAATTAAACTTAACAAGAAACTGATCTCAAATAAATATTGACGTCTCATATGCAAATGACAGTTATTTTATATCATATCAGGACTACCCCTTACCTGGCTATATACCTAAAGTGTTATAAACAGTTATGAGATGCTGAGATATGAATTTCTCTTAATTATTGAAAGAATATTCCCTCCTACACTGCTATCAATTCCTGAATTCCTGGACTCGAGCGACCGAGCAGACGGAACACCTACCGTTCCTAGAAAATGCCCCGTGACTTTTTTCTAACTGTCAGTTTTGTTTATCATCTCTATCTGTTATTTCGTAAGGCCCTCCAGCCATGCTCTGATGGCAGAAATCATAATCCCTGAAGGACATAAGGACATCCTGAAGGATTACGCCTCTCTTCCTCAAGGTCGGGTTTTGAAATAGGAGTGTTTCATGTCCTTCTTTTTAATTTGACATTATGAACAAAATCGGACAGTATTTGGTACCTGAAATTAATCAAATAATAAACTTAGTAAAATTAAAAAGTAAAAGCAAAATCAAATCACTTGCACATTGATGACTCATTTGGTTTGTACTTTATTCATTTGTCAATATTGCACACACTTACTGGCCCTTGAATATTCTTGGTTTTCCTTGCATGAAAAAAAAGGGGTGGTGGCGGGTTGGTTGGTGGGTGAGGTCTTGGAAATAAGAAGATAATGCTTCTGTTATTATCAAAACATGCCAAGATAAAGGATTTCCATCATTTAATATTTTATTTTTCAGTCGCATACTTCCGTCGTGCAGTTATTGAAGAATGAGGGGAAGTGTGTAGAATGGAATAATGCGGATCTGAGAGAGAGAGAGAGAGAGAGAGAGAGAGAGAGAGAGAGAGAAGAATTATATTGTCACATGTTCATGTTTTCCTTTGTTACACCATATGTTACAAATCATTTCGACTATGCATACAAAAGCATGCACTCGCGCAAACGCATACTTGGTGCCTGGGGCTCTTGGTAGGAATATTATAAAGTTCTATTGAAAAACACTTTAGATTCTGGAGGTACTAATTAACGACTGATGTTCAAAATAAAGGACTCGAAAACGGCGCCACTGAAAATTAGGTAATGCACAGCTCGGCGTCACTTGGAAGCCCTTTTTCGAAGCAGTGCATTTATAAGATGCATTGGAAGCTAAATAGCAGGAGAAAATTGTGCTTGAAGTAGTTACTTATAAGGTAGAACGTGCCTTTAGTCTTTTTCACCAGAGTGAGTGAACTTCTCTTCTGTTTAGAAAGCAGCAAGCCAGCACCGTTTCAGTAAGATCTACAAACAACTGATGAATTGTCTTTCGGAATCTCTCTCTATAGGTTTTAGCTCAAGACGTATAACTATCGTTTATATCCAGAACATTGATAAACATGGGAGGCTTTGTAGGAACTTTGGAGGACTAGACAAAGAAACTGTGCTTGGTTCAGGAATAAATTTAGCATTATCTTTGCCTGTATCAGATGAAAGACACACATACTCACAATTCATTCAGCACATATACATACCGCCTAATTAGAATATGAATTTCTTGAAAAGAAAGTATACATAAACAATTTCCCACCTGTTCTACCGAGTACATGCAGTTGCACAAAGAGGAATTAGTGAAATGTGTTCTATTTCCGGAGTGGAGATATTTGTTATTGATTCACTCAAAACTGTTGCATTCGTAATTACGAATAACCCTACCATCTGTCCTGTAGTGTCACTGTGACAACAAGCTTTAGTTTTTCATCTGTTTACTTTCCTTAATATATTAGCAGCTCGGAACAAAACTTCACGAACGGATTTTCAAGAGATATGCTGGCATAATTGACCAAAGGTCGAGGAACTGTCTGCTGTGCGCTGGATTCCTGATGTTTGATATACAAACAGTTTAACAACTCCGGATCGATAAACGCCGATCAATAATAACTTGACAGTTGTGACCCCTGACTCATGATGAATTTGCTCCACTTCAGCAGATAAAGAGACACTTGTACTCGCTTAAATGCCATGTGTGACATGTCCTCTTAGAATATATTGGGTAGCCATACTATAGTAGATTCACATCAACCGTGCATCTGATGTCTAGACCAGTCCCTTACGACGCTCCTGATTGGTTGTTGATAAGCCAATCACAGGGCTGGAAACTCTCAGTCTCTCGAGAGAGTTCACATAGGCAGGATGTATGTTCCACCTCTCCTGAGGGTACGTCTTTCAAAAGTATACCACATGAGATATAGAACATACGTCCTGCCCATGTGAACTCTCTCGAGAGACTGAGAGTTTCCAGCCCTGTGATTGGCTTATCAACAACCAATCAGGAGCGTCGTAAGGGACTGGTCTAGACATCAGATGCACGGTTGATGTGAATCTACTATAGGCGAAAGGGTCACATGAATGTGACCTCAGTTCTGCAAATTACATAGTGATAAGCAGAAAAATATTTATACTTAATTACATTTTTATTAAACGTACGATTTTGGATTACATATACATCTGTGCATCTGAAGACGAAAAGTATTTTTTTTTCTGAGCGATGACTTTGCCGGGACCAAGAACAGCGAAGATCGAGAATAAGTGATCGACTGCCAGTCGTAGCGGTTATAATACAGAGTTAGAGTTGACCAGAATCAACCATGAATGAATTGAGCTGTTTCTGCAGATGTTATTTTGGGTGTGTTGTAGGTTATCAAATTCATCTGCGGTTCTGCAGCTGCATTGGTTTCCGTAGGATTTCCAGCTGTTGTTTCTAATGGATAATAATGATTATTTTTTTTTTGCTTTCCTGCTGTTATTGAAGCCAGCGCCCTAAATCACCTGAGTGGCCACACAATGACTGAGTGACATTGCTCAGCGGGCCTGGTATACTTATTCATTAGATTTGTAGAAGTTATGTGTTTTCTGCTATATTCCAGGTACGTCGTGAGATTTAGAATTGTACTTTTCTCCCTCGTAATAGGACGTTCCGAACGTGAGGGTAAAGAGTTGATTGCCATTTGGGCGTTGCAAAAGGGTTCGCCTGTAGAGGGCAATCCATTTCACACTTGCATCGGGGATAATGGCTATATTTCCCCCGTCACATGATGACAGTCTTCGGCGCAGGTAACGCCGCCAGGAATTCCACAACAGTCAAATCATTTGGGCAAGGAATGGTTTCCTTCCTCCTCCTCCTCCTCCTCCTATTCTACCTTCTCACACCCAACCTTGCCTTCGTCTATTTCTTCATCGCATCCTCTTTCTCCAATGCCCAACCTCGTCTGCCCCTACTCCCCACCCTCTATAACCCCCCTTCTATACCTACCCCCTCACCCATTCTACACTTATCCTCCCCCTACTACCCCCCAAACTCCAAACACTTATCCTCCTCCACCTCTTACTACACGCCTGTCCATCCCCCGACCACCCCAAATATCTCGCCTATCCTTCTCTCTCCCCCTTCCACCCAGCGCCTACCCTCTCCACCTAACATTTACCCTCCCTCCCTCTCCCTCCCTCCCCCCTCCCTCCTCCCTCCCTCATCCCGTCTTCTTGCTTTATTTCTTATTAAAGTGTCGTAAAAGAATTATGCTTTTGAGTCTTATCGCGTTTGTTGATCTTATCCGAAGCGTTACGATCGAATCAGTCGGTGTAATGGTCTGGCCGTTTGGATCTCTGCTTTCGTAAAATTATGGGAGTTGGGTTGAATGCTTGTTTCTCTCATTGATTTATTCTCTCCGTTTGCTTTACGATAAGATTGCTTTGCAGCTGAAATTTCCTTATATAATAATAATAATATAATAATAATAATAATAATAATAATAATAATAATAATAATAATAATAAAAATAATAATAATGAGAAAGTGCACTCTGATGTATGTGTAAAAATATATTTAGAAATATCCATTTTTAATTTATATTTACGTTTATATGGATGTGGATTTTTCACTAGTTAGTGATTCATATGATTATGAGGTTTTTATAGACAGTAATAATAATAATAATAATAATAATAATAATAATAATAATAATAATAATAATGATAATAATAATAATAATAATAACAGTGAGAAAATACTCACTGATTGGGTGTAAATTTCTAACATATTAGCGAATCATGTCGTTTTTAGATTTTTGTGATGATAATAATAACCAAACACCTCTTATTCATCCCCTTACTAGTGCAATAGAACAAAGCTATCTTTTGCATTACTTTCCATAGAGAGAGAGAGAGAGAGAGAGAGAGAGAGAGAGAGAGAGAGAGAGAGAGAGAGAGAGAGAGGTCAGATCGAACGAATTCCTGAGGAATGACGAAGTTTAGTATTAAGGATGACTGAAATATCATAGTCAGTTTATCAGTGTTCAACGGCGAGATGTTTCTCTAAGATTTTAAGGGCGACTCGGAAATGGTTTTATAACAGCGCTTGCACGATTATTAGAGTTATATATATTCTGTAGATCAGCATTTCCAAAGAAACGATAAGTTTGGCTCGGGTGTTTATGAAGTAATATGAAATATTTTAACCTTTGAACGCTTAAGCGCATACATGTGTGTATATGTGAATATGATTTAAAAAATCTAAATATTATATGACGTATAAAATAAAAGGCCCATTAAAATAAAACACCCTTGTTTAAAACTAAGGGTTTATATTTAAACAAGAGTGTTTTTAATAGGCCATTTATACTTGAGACGTATCCTGTTTTAACAGAAGAACTTATTTACACACACACAAATTATATATATATATATATATATATATATATATATATAGTATATGATATATATATATATATATATATAATATGTATATATATATATATATATATATATATATATATATATATATATATATATATATTATATATATCTCTCTCTTCTTTTCATCTCGTATCTCTCTCTTTTATCTATATATATATATATATATATATATATATATATATATATATATATATATATATATATATATAACTGTGAATTCGGCGGCAGAGGGCAGAAGGGACGAGAACGTTAAGAGTGACTTTCAAAATCTGGAGGGACAGATCGCAAAAGTTGATTCGTCAGGGCACGATTGGATAATGACAGACACCGCGGACGATGGATGGTAGCAACAAAAAAAAAGAACAAAAAGAGCGCTGGAAGGAAGGACTTTGGGGACAGAGGAGAACCATGACTCACATCAACAACTTTGGGGCTGGAACGTCACGTTAGAAGAAGAAGAAGAAGAAAAGTGAGTAGAAGAGAATGAAGAAGAAAAATGAGTTGGAGAAGAAGAAGAAAAAACAAGAAAAAAAGGAGTAGGAGAGGAAGAAGAAGAAGAAGAAGAGGAAAAAGAAAACAGGGAGTAGCAGAAAAAGAAGAAGTAGACAAAGGAGTCGAAGAAGAGGAGGAAAAAGAACGACAGCAACAAAAGGAAATGTAGAAGAAGAAGAAGAACAATAACAGCAACAACAACCGCAACAACAAGTAGGAGAAGAAGAAGGAGGAGGGAAAGAAGAAGAAGAGGAAGAAGAAGAAGTAGTAAGGGGGAAAGCAGGATTCGATGAAATTAGATTTAACCTCAATAAATCGCGCGGGTACCTGGAAATTACTGCGTTGTACTGTCCTGCGCAAGCTGTTATTTCTTTCTTGTGATAATTTGCTGTGTTCTTCAGCAGGACATGCTGGGTAATTAATGCATATGTATATATATATATATATATATATATAATATATATATATATATATATATATATATATATATATATATATATTATATATATATATATATATATTATATATATATATATATATATATATATATATATATATATAATATATATACACGCAATATATATTTTATGTATATATGTATGTATAAAATCTATATATTATATATATAATTATAAAATCTATAAACATATATAAATATATATTCATATATATATGTTTATATTTTATATGTATATGCTATATACGTATGTATGTATAATATATATACATATTTATTTATATGTACATATATTTACACACACACACACGTGTGTGTGTGTGTCCTCTCGTCTTTCAAAATGATATGGCGGGCCCGTCCGCCCGTGGAGTAGTGTTCCAAATTTGATACTTAAGAAATGTGTAGGCCTATAGGAAGTATCGATCCCCATGCTTATGGGTTAATATTTCACGAAGTCCCCATTGTTAAAAGAGAGGGAGAACGGATAAGAGTACCTATAATACGAGCGATAAATATAAGAAAACGATTGTCTCTTGGCAAGAGAAGTTGCTCTTGTTAAGTAAGTAAGGGGGTGGATGAAGGGGGAGAAGGGGGTGGAACCACAACAGTGGTGTCTCCCTTTACACGCTAACGGGACGAAGCCATGTGAGCTTCCAGTTTCTCTCTCTCTCTCTCTCTCTCTCTCTCTCAATCAAGGTCCGGAACTTGAGTGAGGCGTGGAAAGCTGAGTTCGTTATGTATTGAACAAGGGATGTATGATGTTATTTGTTGAGTGTAAATTTCAGAAAACTCGCATTTTATCGCCGTATACGATGCTCTCTCTCTCTCTCTCTCTCTCTCTCTCTCTCTCTCTCTCTCTCTCTCTCATTATAGAATCTGGAATAAAGTACGTTTGCCCTTGAACGGTAATTTGGAACCCGATTCGGTATGAGCTTTAACCATATAATCCGCATACCGATAAAGTCAGGAAAGCTTTAGGAATTACTTGACAAACAACAACAATAACAACAACAGCAATAATAATAATAATAATAATAATAATAATAAAACGATTGGAACGTGTGATTGCTCTTAATGGCCGACTGACTGTCTTCGCTTGAAAAGAAACATTTGGGAGCGAACCAATGGTTGTCTTACGGCCCATCTCTCAACCAATCATGGCTAGCCGTCGGGCGAAGGGGGAGGGCATTACTCACACAAGACGTTACGTTGGGCCATGCACATAAATCATCGGTCAGGCTCTGTCGGAGAGAGAGAGAGAGAGAGAGAGAGCGCTAGCCAGCGAGCGAGCGTAGCGCGGATACATGCAAACATACACGCTAACTTCCCTCTCTCTCTCTCTCTCTCTCAGACTAATAAATACACCTCCGGCCCTCTCTCTCTCTCTCTCTCTCTCTCTCTCTCTCTCTCTCAGCGCGCAACCCAGTAAATTACAATCCGAGGCGGCCAATTATAATCACTGCGCAACCAGAACTTGTCCGCGCCTAGGTTACGGGTCATGGACGTTTTGGTCCTTCATGTCTGTCTCTCTCTCTCTCTCTCTCTCTCTCTCTCTCTCTCTCTCATGGTCTGTCATCATCATCATCATCATCATCATCATCGTCGGAAGGAAGGAAGGAAGGAGAAATGTTTTACAATTAAGGAGAAGAAATCATGGCAGACTTACAATACATTCCCTCGCTGGATTATAATAAAAGAAATACTTGTGGATGATATGACTGCCCGGAAGCTGGCGTGGTAGAAGAGAGAGAGAGAGAGAGAGAGAGAGAGAGAGAGAGAGAGAGAGAGAGAGAGCGCTACCCAGCTCCATCATAAGAAAATATATAAAGTTCTCAATTTAAATATTATTCCACAAATAACCCATTCATATATGATTCAGATAACCTTGAGAATAACTTCAAACCGAAGGGAATTATGTATGATAATC